>NW_007377771.1:142088-191352 GCF_000475195.1 Diaphorina citri
ACGGGTAAGGACATCATACCGGAAGAGTAGTCTACCCGCTCTTCTCTGTGTTATGAAAGGGTATAAATCCACGACCTAGTTGTGCTCTTGTGGTCTTTCATTTTGGGCAACTTTATAAACGTTAGGCTTTTTTGTCATGTTTAAACAGCTACCACCCCTAAGCTTGGGCCCTAAGGAACATATACTGTTCGTTTTCGGCAATGGGTGACCTGGTTGGCACTGGGGGATTTCTTTGGGTACATACCTTTATGTAAGAGGGAATTTTGCTCTCTGGTCTGAGAATAACCTTAAAAAAGTAGTTTAGTTCATCGTTTTAAAAGTTAGTCTCCGGGAAAAGTTTATTGGTAACTTTAATCCTTAAATTTGAGCATCTTTTTTTTTGAGCCAAATTGACAATTTAATTTTAATCTGTTAGACTAACTACACTAAAGTTTTAAAAGCCGGTTATTCTAACGAAGTAATGTTCTCAATTTTGAGGACTAACACTATTGCCGGTGTTCTCAAACTACGGATGAGACGTGCAGAAAGTGTGGAGGTCTCCCCCTGGCAAAAGGGGTAAAACCCTTGGGGGACACCATTTATATAAGTTATATTATACATACTTAACAGGTCGGCTGAGGTCCTCCATCGCAAGGGGTCATTCAACACCTTTGGGGGACTGGATTTAGATTATTATACTTAGCACTGAACACAAAGTACCGGGCGAAGGGTCCTACCCTCGGCATAAGTATATTTCTTGGTGGACCTAAGATTTCTTAATGAATTAGATATACTTAGCATTGACTTATGCTACGACACATAAAACATCAGAGATAATGGTGAGCAGTTTTGTTTCATTGCCACGGAAAAAAAAAAGCGGTGTAACAATTTTTTTTTTTTTTTTTTTTTTTTAAGGGCGTAGTTTGCGGACCCCTGCTTTAGATTCATTAAATGTCTTGTCGGAAAGATATATCGTACTAGACTGCCAGATAGTTATGTAAACTTCATTCCGGCGGAACTTCATTTTATATAAAATAAATACCTAAGAGTTATAATTATTTATATTTTTTTTATACATAAGTTAAATACCTAATTTATATTTTTTATAAAGTTAAATACCCAATTTATATGTTTTTTCTTCTTGATTTTAAGTATATGATGCAAAAATAACACCCAGACTCTCGGACTTTTTTTTATTAATGTTATTTTATCTTTATTTTTGATTAATATGAATTGCCATACATAAATCTGCTTCCAAGTTACTATTGTGACTTCTCAGACTCTTAAGAAGTCTAGGAAGTACAAGGTTACATGATTTTTTTTAGATACTTTTATACCTACTTAGATTAATAAGGTGAGCTGAGTGAGTACTTAAGTAGTAGGTAGGTATATATTTTTTGATAGGTTTGGTCAGATTTTTTTTTTTTTTTTTTTTTTAAATTATGAAAATGAATTTTAAGGTCTTCAATGCCCATGATGAAAAAACACCAACAAAACTTTGGTGCTAATCAGGCATAGACTGCTTGCAGATGGATGCATTAAGTTAAGCGACGTTGCGCGTGGTTGCTATCCGGATGAGTGACCATCTGGGCAAACGTGTAGAATAGAATAGAATGGAATAGAATAGAATAGAATAGAATAGAATAGAATAGAATAGAATAGAATAGAATAGAATAGAATAGAATAGCTAATCAGGCATAGACTGCTTGCAGATCGATCCATTAAGTTAAGCGACGTTGGGCGTGGTTGCATGCTATCCGGATGAGTGACCATCTGGGCAAACGTGTAGAATAGAATATACTCTGTTTATACTGCCAGAATGAGACTGAAAAGTCCCTTTACTCCCGCAGTCTAAACAAGGTCTCATGTATTTGTCTGTTTATACTGCCAGAATGAGACTGAAAAGTCCCTTTACTCCCGCAGTCTAAACAAGGTCTCATGTATTTGGTGCAAAATAGGTGTAATTTTTTTTTTTTTATATAAATTAAAACCTTGTTTAAATTAAAAAAAAAAGAAAAAAAAAATCCTCGGACCCACTCAGGAGGTTAATGTAAGGAGGCGGATAGCTTTTCACCGAATGGAGGGTATAGCAGTGTTGCCAGATTGATCCTTCCAAATTACCGTACACTGCTAGAAAATTTGAAAACTGCTAGAAATATCATACATTTTTACTTCTCCTGGCAGTGTTGCCAGACTGGTCAGCTGAGATTACCGTACAATTTTGCTGCAAATACCGTACTTTACCGTATGCCACTTTTATAAAGTCGTACATTTTTGCATAGTACCGTACTTTTACAGCAAATTACCGTACATTATCGTATAAAACTCATTACCGTACACATTATGGTACCAAAGCTCGAATACCGTACAAATACGGTAATTACCGTACATCTGGCAACACTGGGGTATAGCCGTCAATGTTTTTAATAGCATATATACAGTGCCGTAAAACCTCCATCCCAAGAGGTGCCTTTTAGCATAAAAAGTAGCGCGCCTGCCTTGTAAGCGCTAGGTCGCGGGCCAAGAGGCGGTCAAAACTACAGGGGGTGCACAGAGTTGTGAAGTAATGATTACTTGATGTAATTAATTCCTAGTTCTAATTACTAGCTCATGTAGTTGTAATCAGTTTGGGCAATTACAAATCCTTGCATAGCTCAATCATTTTTTGTTTACTGATACCGTGTGCTGTATTTTAAGTAGTATCTTACTTAGTTGGTTGAATACCGACTTTTTACTTTCCTTATCCTATGGGAAGGAAAGTAATGTAATCAAGTCAAATTTTCGATGGTTAGTTTTTAGTGCCAAAACACGTTTTGAGGTCCCTAGAGCCTAAATCCAAAGTTTCAGCCATTGGTCCGTGTGTGTGTCTCTGTCTGTCTGTAAACAAAATATCTCGAGATGTCTGTAAACAAAATATCTCGAGAAGGGTAAGAGCTAGAGATAGAGACTTGAAATTTGGTATGTAGTTCACAAATATGACAAGAATGCGACTCAAAACGTTTGGTTAAGATAGGTGCTGCGATTGGTGGTATTTGACCGCTTTTTGGCGGTTTTCGACCGTTTTTTGGCGGTTTTCAGCTATACCGACTAAACGGTTAGAGATACTGTGAAAGTTAGGGTAAAAGAACAAGAACACCCAAAATAAGCATCATTTAATAGGATAAGGAAAGTCGTGTGATGTTCACACCAAATTTTTTTTTTTTTACCCACGATACTTTTTTTTTGCAAGTTCACCATTTTTTTGTTCGACATATCGAACCACCATAAATTGGATGACCACGCCAGATATGTAGTTCCCTATAGTACTTAGAGGTCAGCACTTTTTTATGCTTGAACAGATACCTAGGTAGGTTTTTTTTTTCTTTTTTTTTTTGCTCGAGTAGGTGATACCTCTCTACCTACCTTGCCATACTATCTTTATTATAAACATTTGTGCACATACATAGGTACCTAGGCAAGTTAGTACTACCTACCTATGTAGGTATGTGCACATACACATACATACATGCAGTGTGCACAGATACATGCAGTGTGCACACATATACATGCAGTGTGCACATGCACATACATGTATGTCTTGTTCTTTTTCTCCTTTTCCCCTGGGTTGCCTCTGCTCTGGGCTGACATTTGGTTTTGGGAACAAAAATTTTACGAGTGGATGCCGTTCCCACTCAATCTTTGCTGTTTTTACTTTCTAAGTTTCTATTATTACAGTTATAGCGAAGCTATACTGGTAATGAGAAAGTATTGCAATCGGTCTATTTTTTTTTTTTTTTTTTTTTTTTTTTTTAAAACCCCCCCAAAAAAATTTTTTTTAATTTTTTTTTTCCTGTTTTTTTTTTTTTTTTTTTTTTAATTTTAAATCCACCAACAGAAATATTATTGTCAATTTATTATCCAGGTTTGTTTACTCCTCGTCATTTCCACCAACATGTCTACATAAAAAAAAGTAAAAAAAAAAATCCACTAAGTAACAAGTCTTTAATTTGTTATCTAAGTTTGTTTAATCCTTGTTATTTCCACGGACATGTCTGTACTTTAGTCCGAGCATGTATTTCCACTGATTTTTCACTTTCCACTTAGTCAGTAGCACGTCCCAACAAAAACCCGTAGGTAATGAAATACTAATAATTGAGTCACGTAGAAATCCCTCATGTCTCCCGATATCTAGGTTTGTTTACTCCTTGTTATTTCCACGGACATGTCTATACTTTGGTCGGAACATGTATTTCCACTGATTTTTCACTTTACACTTAGTCAGTAGCACGTCCCAACAAAAACCCGTAGGTAATGAAATACTAATAATTGAGTCACGTAGAAATCCCTCATGTCTCCCGAACGCATAAAACAGTATAGGGTAAGTGTACCATTTATTCGTCCACCTAAAAAACGTACCATTTATTGGCCCACCTGTACCATACGCCACATAAGTCTGAACTGGGAGGAGGCATTAATTAGGTACGTTGATATGGAGGGTTAGGATAAAGGAGGGTAAACGCCGACCCCGTAAAATACTAGGAAAAGGTGTAGAAAAAGAAGATAATGAATTAGGTAAATGGACAAAACTGAACTTCATTCGTCTAGTAAATCAAATTGAATCAAAGAACATGGTTCAAACCACACTCACCAAAGTATGTACAACCATTGAGAGTATTCCATGAAATAAGACCGTACTAAATTGACCAATAAAGACATTTTTTTATTTTTTTCTATATTTTTTTTATTATTATTTAAAAAAAAAAATAATTGTTTTTATTGTCCACTTACCAGATGGTTCTGAAGAGGAGCTCGCAGAGTCCGGGAAACACGAAGTCGTCCGAGCCTAAATGCCATTTACGGCCCATTACATATCTCACTATACTTGTCTACAAGTTACCAAACATTGTTAACATACTAACAGGTAAGTATGAGAGCAATAAAAATTATTGAATTGAATTGAAGTTCATATCTATCATAAATTACCAATACGAGTAGGTATGTCCATAGTTCCATACTGTTACATAATTTTCACAGTTTTCCTGAATTCTTTGGTTTGTCTTTTAGGACCCGGAGAATGGCTTGCGCATACAAGGCAGATGTACAAGGAGCGCTTACAAGACAGACGTACAAGGAGCGCTTACAAGGCTACCTTCCAAGCTAGACTGGCTGAGTCTCCTTGTCCCGAAATCGAAGAGAGAAGGAACACAGGATAGGAGAAAGCCAGCCGTTCCGAGAACGAACCTTATCTGTTGAGGATAAAATGCGCCCCGGGCGGGCATCAAATCCGTGGCCTAGCGCATACAAGGCAGATGTACAAGGAGCGCTTACAAGACAGACGTACAAGGAGCGCTTACAAGGCTACCTTCCAAGCTAGACTGGCTGTTGTATAATCTTTTTTTTTTTATAGATGTTTTATTTTACAGCCAAGGTTTATAACATGTTTGTATATTTGTATAATCTTTGATAGGCTCATATTACAGGTTTAATGTTATTAGCTTAAGAATAAATAAAGAAGAACGGAAAAACAGACAAACTGAAGGAAACATTTTCAGACACTCACTTCCTAAAAAAACTCGAGTAGGAAATGTAAGAAGCTTGTAAAGTTGAGTAGAGAATTAAAGATACTTATGAAGCTCGTGCTATCTGTTCTAAAGTGGTAAATGTCTAAGTAATATCTCTTATAAGAAGCTATAAGCTTAAACCTAGACAGAGACAGAGAATGCAGAATAGTCAAAGTTCAAGGTACTTAGACCCATAAATCCCATTCATAGACTTCGAGGAAAAAACATGAAAACAAAATGAAATGAAAAAATAAAAAAAAACAAGCTGGGCCCGTCCCTCCGGCAATCTTTTAGCCCGTAGTTTATTCGATCGTGATTAAAGAAAATCAGTACCTATGTACCTACCTAATTTGTTCAATATTCAGTTTATTATTATGGAGCTCTTCTATCCAACCACTTTTTCGATTTCGAGATTTTTGTGTTATCTGGAAGTGTTTAATATTCTACTGCTCGTTCTCGGAACGGCTGGCTTTCTTCTATCCTGCCTTCATTGTTTTCGATTACGGGACGATAACACCTTAGCAGATACCAGTGGCGTAGCGTGGTCTAAATTCAAGTGTAGGGCGTGTAGCGCTCATGCACAGGTCTACCAAGTCTCATCAAAGTACATGCCATTAAGTCTTGAAGTAACGACTGAAGTGTTATCTAAAACTTTTTCGCTTTGAGTTCATTAGGTCGTCGCGACAAATTTCAAGATCAGAGCTCATGTGTGTGAGAAAATGTGAAAAAAATCCCCCAAAAACCACCACCACCACTTTCGTGTTCCTGGTAAAAAGACCTTTAATTTGATATATAGGTCGACCAGGTTTGGATAAGTCCTTCTACGGGGACAGACACACAGACACCGAAACGAATACAATAGCCCATCCACTATACCTTTTGTTATTACTATCGTAATAATAAAGGAAGGACGGGCTAAAAAGGAAGGAAGATAGACAGATGGAAGACAAAAATTAAGAAAAAAATCAAAGTTCATGCTAAGTATATAACATTTAATTTTGAGTTGACGCACCATAATAAATTAAAATAAAAAAAAAGTTCATGCTTGACAAAAAAGTTAATTTATGGCTAAGATTAGTTAGTGTTATACCTAGTAACCTAGTGAAAAGCAACCTTCCACTCCGTGGCCGAGAGGGTATCACACTAGGCTTGCAGTCCGGAGGTCCCGAGTTCGATCCCCGGTCGAAGTTTTTTTCGGCTGCGAGCTTGGAGTTCGGGGTGCAATCAGCCTCGTGCGGACGATTGAGTAGTTACTTTTATAGAGTATCGACCAGTGGCGGTATTATAAGTGTAAAAAAAAGATAAAAAAAAAAATCAGTGATTCAGAAAGATAAAACCTCCACTGTAATCAAACCCTGATACCCCGGAAGAGATGACAACCTATCCACCACTTATCAAAGTACACGTACCGACTTACTGCCTGATACCTTAATCACAGATATAAATGATGAATGAATCGAAATATAAATAGGAATACATATTTAAAAAAGCCCTAAGAAAAAGTTCAAACGATGTTCACACTTTGCGCAGTGTCATTGTGCTCGTAATATTAACAGATTAACACCTACATAATACCTACATAATATTATGATAAAATGTAGGTAAGTACAATGTAAGCTTACAAATGGTGCGTACGTGTACGTCCCAATATACATAGGTAGTTAGGTATGCGTACCTGTACGTAATATGCATATATACCTAGGTAGGTAATACTATTCTGTTACATTGTGGGGAAGGGATGGTAAGATTTACTTTTACTTGGGTGACCACTACACCACCTACCTCGGTGGTGTAGTGGTAATTTCAAATGCTGCCCAATTAAGAATACGAAAGCCCCTATTTTTACCCTGTCAGTATCCACCGATCCATGTCACAAAAGATCTAACCAGGTCGCAGTGACCAAGGGCGTTTATCAGCAAAATCACGAAGAAAGGCCCTGTTTTTATTCGGCCAGCCTCCACTGATCAGTAAACAATCATAGATACTATTCCTGATACATAGATCCCGAGTAATTTTACGGTAATTACCAGGTCGAATCGAACGAGCGAAAAAAACAGTCATGACGGACTTATGAGAACACGGATTATGAGATTAGAGGAAACCCCCCTATGTTCCTATGTACGATATATCGTCGTGGCCGAAACAACACCGCCCAAGTCCGAGTATTTTTTATTTTTTTCTTTCTTTTTTTAATGGCTTTCTTTTAAGTGACAGGGTTCTCCTAAAGGAGCTCTTCTATCCAACCACATTTTCGATTTCGAGAAGCCAGCCTAGTTAGCTTAGTTGGTAGTGCGTCTGCCTTGTAAGCGCTAGGCCGCGGGTTCGATTCCCGCCCGGGGCGGGTTTTATCCTGATGGGATAATGTTCGTTCTCGGAACGGCTGGCTTTCTCCTATCCTGTCTTCCTTCTCTCTTCGATTTCTCTAGCAGTCACAGTTCCCTCTGTCAAACCTCTTTAAAAAAAAACTTGATATTTGCATTCGCTTAAAAAAGTACAGTTACGGAACGGCTGGCTTTCTCCTATCCTGTCTTCCTTCTCTCTTCGATTTCGGGACGATAAGACCATAGCAGTTACAGTTCCCCCTGGCTTTCTCCTATCCTGTCTTCCTTCTCTCTTCGATTTCGGGACGATAAGACCATAGCAGTTACAGTTCCCTCTGTGTTCCTATCCTGTCTTCCTTCTCTCTTCGATTTCGGGACGATAAGACCATAGCAGTTACAGTTCCCTCTGTCGGCAGGCTTTCTCCTATCCTGTCTTCCTTCTCTCTTCGATTTCGGGACGATAATCGCTTTCTCCTATCCTGTCTTCCTTCTCTCTTCGATTTCGGGACGATAAGACCATAGCAGTTACAGTTCCCTCTGTCAACTTTCTTCCACCTGGCTTCCTTCTCTCTTCGATTTCGGGACGATAAGACCATAGCAGTTACAGTTCCCTCTGTCAAACCTCTTTAAAAAAATCGATTTCGAGATTTTTGTGTTATCTGGAAGTGTTTAATATTCTACTGCTCGTTCTCGGAACGGCTGGCTTTCTTCTATCCTGTCTTCATTGTTTGGATTACGGGACGATAACACCTTAGCAGATACATTTCCCTCGATCAAACTCTTTTTAGTAAAAAATAAAAAAGTTATTCTACACGTTGCCGTTGTGACGAAGTGGTTTTGAGAACTTCCAAAAGAGAGCGTTGTTTTAACGTTTCTTGACTTACCGCCAATCTGTTTTTGCCTAAAAACACCGCCATAGGTACCTACAGTTTTTTTCTTGCTCCTGTAGAATTGCAAAAAATAAGATAGGCTGTGTAGCTTTGGCCACGACGATATGTAATTTCAGACAGTAAATAGGTAATGGTATAGATATGTAATTTCGTATATGGTAAGTAAATCCCCTATACATTACCTACATGTGTCGGTAATTTCATACATTTTGTCAATGAGAACTGTATGACGTACATCGTGATTTCATTCTTCATTCATTCATTTCTGGTGTTTCCTATATGTAGATTTCAGAGTTACTTCCGACTTAAGTACACAAACCTTGGTACACACGCTATCATTTTTACTTGGTTCCTACATGTGTCGGTAATTTCATACATTTTGTCAATGAGAACTGTATGACGTACACCGTGATTTCATTCTTCATTCATTCAATTCTGATGTTTCCTATATATTATGTAGATTTCAGAGTTACCTACTTCCGACTTAAGTACACAAACCTTGGTACACACGCTATCATTTTTACTTGGTTTTATTAAACTTTAGAACCAACCTCAGTGCAGTGGTTAACGCGTTGGACTTTGGGATCTGGAGTTGGTTCGAGTCCAAGTCAAGCCATAAAATTTATCTGGGGGTAATAATTGGGGAACGATATTTGTGACAATCCATTACTTATGTATGGTTTAACACAATTAAAAATTACTTGGGTACTTCGTTTTATTAAACTTTATAGATGTCGTGAGCCAGCCTGGTCAGCTTGGAGGGTAGCGCGTCTGCCTTATAAGCGTGAGATCGCGGGTTCGAATCCCGCCCGCGGCGGACTCTATCTTAAAAGATAAGGTTCGTTCTCGGAACGGTTAGCTTTCGCCTATCCTGTCCTCCTCTCTTCGATTTCGGGACGAAAAGACCTCCGTTGTTGAAGTTCCGAAGTTCCCTCTATCAAACCTCTTTTTAAAAAAAAAAAATCTTTGTAATCTTTAACCCACACAATAGGCAAGACTTTGTTTAGACAGCGATGCAGCGGGGGTAAAGGGACTTGTCAGTTTTTTTTTTTTTAGCAAGATTCCTCTTTTGGAAATCTCACCACACGTCACTGGTTTTATGGCTTAGGATTCCCAGATTCCAAATAGTCTAGAATACTTGCTCAATTATTATTATCATTATCTCTTCTGATACCTAGATCGGAAGAGCGGTTCAGCAGGAAGAAAAAAAATTGAAGATAAAATATCTGTGCCAAAAGGAAAAATAAAAAGGATCTCTAAAATTTCTGAAGTAAAAAACAATTTGGAAGATTTTGTTAGCACCGAACTGTAGGTATACTGCAGAGAAATTAAAGGGAACTCAAGAAAAAAAAAAAAAAAAAAACAAGCTGAGCCCGTCCCTCCGGGAATTTTTTAGCCCGTAGTTTATTCGATTGTGATTAGAGAAAATCAGTACCTATGTACAATGTACATATACATACCTACCTAATTTGTTCAATATTCAGTTTATTATTATTCTTGATTTGATTTTTTGATTTTACTTTCATGTAATGATTTAAAATCAAGACTAGAGCCCGTTCTCCCTTTATTGACAATATAATGTTTAAGTCACCCATCCATTTATTGGCCTTGCTCGGCGTAGCTTAACATAGATGACGCTGAAACCGGTCTTGAAGTAACGACTGAAGTGTTATCTAAAACTTTTTCGCTTTGAGTTCATAGGTGGTCGCGACAAATTTCAAGATCAGAGGTCATGTGTGTGAGAAAATGTGAAAAAAATCCCCCAAAAACCACCACCACTTTCGTGTTTTCTCTGGACAAAATTTGCACCTCCACTTTCGTGTTCCTGGTAAAAAGACCTTTTTTTGATATATAGGTCGACCAGGTTTGGATAAGTCCTTCTATGGGAACAGACTGACACCGAAACGAATACAATAGCCCGTCCACTATACCTTTTGTTATTGCTATCGTAATAATAAAGGAAGGACGGGCTAAAAAGGAAGGAAGATAGCCAGATATAAGACAAAAATTAAGAAAAAAATCAAAGTTCATGCTGTGTATATAACATTTAATTTTCTGTTGACGCACCATAATAAATTAAAATAAAAAAAAAGTTCATGCTTGACAAAAAAGTTAATTTATGGCTAAGATTAGTTAGTGTTATACCACCTTTTTCCTGTTTTCAATTCAGGGTCGGCCGCGTTACGTAAGCGTGAGACTATACGACTTTAGGTCAGGGTTTAAACCAGTTGGAATAGCTTCGCGATTCAAACACAATCTTGAAATTCTCACAAAGAACGAGCTAGGTATGAGATAGGCAGCTCGATTCATCGTGATCATCCATCATTTTCTTAATTGTTCGAAGGAAGTAAGCTCCCAAGTTCAATATCAGAATCTAATGTGACAGCCGAGTTAGTTTGAAGGATAGCCTGTATGTCCTGTAAGCGCTAAGCTAAGTCGTAGGTTTGATTTCGGCCCGAGTCGGCTGGCTTTCTGCTATCCTGTCTTCCTTCTCTCTGCGATTTCGAGACGATAAGACCTTAGCAGTTATAGTTCCTTCTATCAGACCTAAAAGAATCCAATGTAGCAGTGTTTGATTGCCTCGTAATAATAAACGGAGAAGAAGGAGAAATTGATGGTTGGGTGGAAGAGCTCACATAATTGAAAACCCCTGTAACTGAAAGCAAAGAAAATAAAGCAAAGGAAAGGATTTTTGCTAGGTTTTTGGTAGAGGGAATTGTAACAACGGTGATGTCATCGTCCCGAAAACCAAAATATGAAGACAGGATAGAAAAAAGCCAGCCGTTCATTTCGGTTTCGGACAAAGCTCGCCTCGGGCGGAATTCGAACCGGCGACCTAGCGCTTACAAGACAAGACAAAATACGCTACTGTCCAAGCTAACTAAGCTATCTGGATCAAATTTTCGAGCCAATTTTCTTGGTGTGCTACAAGCTACAAGTAAGGGTTACAAGCCAACTGGCTAAATCTACTTTCAACCGGGCGTCCGGGCCCATTTTGTTTGTTTCTAAAATCACTTCTGTACCTTCTATGACCTACGTCATTTCTTCGCGGTAATTCTCTCTGACGTCAAACATCGGTCATTTTCTTCTTTCCTCATTCACACAATTTTATTACCATTCTTGGTTGATCTACCTCGGTTATACAACTTTTGATCATCCATCATTTTCTTAATTGTTCTTAAGTGAGCTCCCAAGTTCAAAATCAGAGTCCAATGTAGTATGGAATAGAATAAAATATGGAATAAAAAGTAGACTGGAATAGAATATACCTCATATTGTATACTAAAGGATTATTTAACAGGTTTGATCGAAAGAACCGAAGGAACTGTAGAGGTTTTCATCGTACCGACATAGAAGAGAGGAGGACACGATAGAACGAATATCCATACCAAAAACGAATATTATCGGTATCGGACAAAGCTCGCTCCGGGCGAGATTCGAACCCGCGACATGGCGTTTACAAGGCGCTCTGCCTTCCAAGCTAGAGATTCGTAAAAGCTTAATCCATTTTTTAGGGCTGTTTGCCCCTACTCCTAAAGCCTCAGTTTGGGCTTTTTGTGTTTGGACCTACCTTCTAAGCTAGCTCACTAACTAAGTTAGATCGATCAACTTCCAACCGGGCATCCGGGCCCATTTTGTTTGTTTCTAAAATCACTTCTGTGACCTACGTCATGTCTTCGCGGTAATTCTCTCTGACGTCAAACTTCGGTCATTTTCTTCTTTCCTCATTCACACAATTTTATTACCATTCTTGGTTGATCTACCTCGATCACTCGGTTATACAACTTACTTAATATATTTCAAAGTCAAAGATGTCCGTAAATAATAGAGTAGTCAACACTAGGTGTGGGTTGAAATGTTGAAAAGCTGGGTTTAGGTGCAACTCTACGCTATGAGCAAGCGATGTCGGTAGACATCTAGGCAGCCTTCTTAGCTTGAAGAGTGGCGTGTCTGCCTTCCAAGCGCTAAGTCACGGGTTTGATTCTCGCCCGGGGCGGATTGTATCCTAAACAGATATAAGAAAATGGTCAAAATGTTCAAACTCGGGAAAATGGGTGTTTTCGCAGAAAATGGTCAAAATCGTAACAAAACACGGGTAAAAACAGCTAGTTATAAGTATTGTATTTTATTCTGCTCTCGTGTGAGAGTCTGTTTTCCAGTCAAGACCCTGCTGTTTCACGAGGCAAATTTACATAGCTATGTCCATGTATACAGGGTGTATCACACAGCTATGTCAAACCGAAAATGGCGAATAGTACAGGTCAAGGGATACAAAAAGTTCACTTTTTCGAAATCCCCAGAATAACCGTGAGCGGGGAACTTTTTGTATCCCTTGACCTGTACTATTCGCCATTTTCGGCTTGACATAGCTTTGAGATACACCCTGTATTTACATATGTATCTATAATTTTTATGCCTACCTACATAGAAATCATGTATATTTACTATTTACATACATATCTATAATTTTCATACATGAAAATCAAGTGAATGGGCTGTTTTTATAGGAAAAATGTGAACGGGTTGTTTTTATAGGGAATTTTTTTCCCCTAAAATGAAATCAGGTTGACAGGTTGGGTTTGCCGCGGAAAAGCACAGGGGTGGGAAAATCCAGCTTAGATAGTACATTGAAGGTATACAACTTAGTATAATTCAAAGTCAAAGATGTCTGTAAATAATAGAGCAGTCAACACATAGGTTGAAATGTTGAAAAGCAGGATCTAGGTGCAACTCTATTATGATCAAGTGATGTCAATAGAGAATAGACAAATAGACATCTAGCCAGCCAGGTTAGCTTGGAGAGTAGCGTGTCTGCCTGCCAAGCGCTAGATGGTGGGTTCAATCCCCGCCCGTGGCGGATTATATCCGAACAAATAAAAAAAATGGTCCAATTTTCCAAATTCGGGTGTACTTTCCAAAGGAATAGTCAAAGTCGTGACGAAACACGAATAAAAACAGCTAGCAATAACTATTTTATTTCGCTCTCGTGTGAGTCTCTTTTCCAGTCAAGACCCTGCTGTTTCACGAGGCAAATTTACATAGCTATGTCCATGTATATAGGGTGTATCACAAAGCTATGTCAAACCGAAAATGGCGAATAGTACAGGTCAAGGGATACAAAAAGTTCAGTTTTTCGAAATCCCCAGAATAACCGTGAGCGGGGAAATTTTTGTACCCCTTGACACATAGCTTTGAGATACACCCTGTATTTACTTACATATGTATCTATAATTTTTATGCCTACCTACATAGAAATCATGTATATTTACTATTTATATACATATCTATAATTTTCATACATAAAAATCAAGTGAATGGGCTGTTTTTATTGTCCACACCTTCAGGTTGCACGTGGTTGTTATGCGGAAGGGTGATAAAAAAAGTTTGTTTTTTTTTTTTTGTTTTTTTTGTTTTTTTTTTTTTTTTTTCCTAATATGTATACCTAGGTAGGTAATACTATTCTGTTACATTGTGGGGAAGGGATGGTAAGATTTACTTTTACTTAGGTACTTAGGTGACCCCTACACCACCTACCTCGGTGGTGTAGTGGTAATTTCAAATGCTGCCCAATTAAGAATACGAAAGCCCCTATTTTTACCCTGTCAGTATTTTCTTAAGACATTTTTTGTGTTTACTTCTTTCTTTGGAATCCCTATCTTCTACCACTGTGAACTAAAAACGAATCCAGTCCCCAATTGCGGATCCCTTGGATTCGGATTTCCAAAAGATTTTTTTTCTTTTTTCAAAATGAGGCCGTATTCAATATAGTCAGACAAAAAATACCAATGTGTATAAAATTCCATGCCTCGGCTGGAATTGAACCCGCGCTCTTCGATTCACCAGACGAGCGCCTTGACCACTACACCACCGAGGCAGGTACCTAATTAGTCTAATTACATAACTCATGGATCATCTTATTGCCTAATTAGTCTAATTACTGATTTACTCACAGTGGCTACTTAGGTGCTGTGTGGTTAGTTAGTAAGTAATGTACTTGGATACCTACTGTGTGGTTAGTTAGTCTGTAAAGTACGTAGGCATAGGTAAGTATTAGTACACGATTTATACCGTGGCCAACTAATGAATGCCCCATCGCTAGTGATCACCCGTATTTACCTCTTCACAGACCAACCTCATATTAAGGAGCGCGGTAGCGCTCCGCCCCGCCAAGTCAAGAAAGTTTGACCGCTAAAATGTACATGAACGAGGTAACCCAAACCCAACCTCAGTGGTGTATCCTAAATGAAACCCAGGGAACACTTTCCTTCCTCTCTACAGTTTATTTCTCATTACCACTTACCGAAAATAGAAAATGATTATTCTTCAACCTAGTTTCTAAGATCACCAGCAGATCCGCACTGTAATATGTGTTTATAGCTTTTCCTTTTGAAACCCTCACCCCACGCCACTGCCTCAACCTTGATAAACTCCTAGCCAAAACAGTATTAATTAAAAGAAAAAGATAAGGGATATATGTAGGCATCAAATATGTAAATACCTATTTATTCATGTAAATAACTAATTATTTAACTACGTAACTGTAACTACGTAATCCCCTTATCAAATAAATGCCTCTAACCTTTTTTTTTACTTTCCCTCTCATGTGACCCTAGACAGAACCCCTCTACTGATTAGATAAGGAAACATTTCTCACATTTACTTTCATACTTACTGAGCTTCCGAATCAAACAACAATACTTAACCAATGTGTATAACCATGTAAACTATTCTCATTGAAAGTTGATAGTTAGTAAAAATAAAGGTTCCTAAAATGCGCCTCGGCTGGGATTGAACCCGCGCTCTTCGATTCACCAGACGAGCGCCTTGACCACTACACCACCGAGGCAGGTACCTAATTAGTCTAATTACATAACTCATGGATCATCTTATTGCCTAATTAGTCTAATTACTGATTAACTCACAGTAGGTACTTAGGTACTGTGTGGTTAGTTAGTAAGTAATGTACTTGGATACCTACTGTGTGGTTAGTTAGTCTGTAAAGTACGTAGGCATAGGTAAGTATTAGTACACGATTTATACCGTGGCCAACTAATGAATGCCCAATCGCTAATGATCACCCGTATTTACCTCTTCACAGACCAAACTCATATAAAAAGTACATGAACGAGGTAACCCAAACCCAACCTCAGTGGTGTATCCTAAATGAAACCCAGGGAACACTTTCCTTCCTCTCACAGTTTATTTCTCAAATTCTCACCCTCCTACTTACCACTTACCGAAAACAGTAATTATTCAACCTGGCTTCTAAGACCACCAGCAGATCGGCACTGTAATATGTGTTTATAGCTTCCCCTTTTGAAACCCTCACCCCACGCCACTGCCTCAACCTTGATAAACTCCTAGCCAAAACAATATTAATGAAAAGAAAAAGATAAGGGAAATATGTAGGCATCAAATATGTAAATACCAATTTATTCATGTAAATAACTAATTATTTATGTAAAGTAACTAACTACCTAATCCCCTTATCAAATAAATGCCTCTAACCTTTTTTTTTTTTACTTTCCCTCTCATGTGACCCTAGACAGAACCTCTCTACTGATTAGATAAGGAAACATTTCTCACATTTACTTTCATACTTACTGAGCTTCCGAATTAAACAACAATACTTAACCAATGTGTATAACCATGTAAACTATTCTCATTGAAAGTTGATAGTTAGTAAAAATAAAGGTTCCTAAAATGCTCCCCTATGTACATATGTGGCCCGCGAAGTACCTGCCAATGTAGCATGTGGCCTGCATACACATGGAAGTTGGAAACCCCTGACCTATATGAACCACAAAAGTTGTGAAAAGGGTCTGTCTGCTTTACCGCAGATAGTTATTGTGTTTCCTATATGTAGATTTCAGAGTTACTTCCGACTTAAGTACACAAACCTTGGTACACACGCTATCATTGTTACTTGGTTTTATTAAACTTTAGAACCAACCTCAGTGGCAGTGGTTAACGCGTTGGACTTTGGATCTGGAGTTGGTTCGAGTCCAAGTCAAGCCATAAAATTTATCTGGGGGTGATAATTGGGGAACGATATTTGTGACAATCCATTAAGTACTTATGTATGTTTAACACAATTAAAAATTACTTGGGTACTTCGTTTTATTAAACTTTATAGATCTCGTGAGCCAGCCTAGTCAGCTTGGATGGTAGCGCGTCTGCCTTATAAGCGTGAGATCGCGGGTTCTAATCCCGCCCGCGGCGCACTCTATCTTAAAAGATAAGGTTCGTTCTCGGAACGGTAGGCTTACGCCTATCGTGTCCTCCTCTCTTCGATTTCGGGACGATAAAAAAAAAACAATCTTTTTTAAGAGGTTTGACAGAGGGAACTATAACTGCTATGGTCTTATCGTCCCGAAATCGAAGAGAGAAGGAAGACAGGATTTGTTGATTTTTACTCAAATAACTAATAAATTAATAATTACTTACTTAATAAATTCATTGATTTTTACTAAAATAATCCACCATTTGATTGATTTTTACTCATATTCATATAATTCACAATTTCGTTGATTTTTACTCAAAACTCAATTTCCATTAGGTCCTTAATAGTTAATAGTTTTTAAAAGATGAGTGTTTCACCGCCGTTTTCATTTCGTAACAATGAAACAACTACTACATTAGACGCATGTGGTCTGTGTCGTAGCATGCCCATCCCGTAGCATGTCCCTCATCAATAAAACCTCCTTTAATACAACCGTTCAATCACAACTGATAATAATAAAAAGGGTTAGGTGGTAGAGGCGTTCTCTACCACCTAACCCTTAGAGCTAAATTATTATGTGGTCAAATTCTCAAATAAATGAGGATACCTGTGTCGTAGCATGCCCATCCCGTAGTATGTCCCTCATCAATAAAACCTCCTTTAATACAACCGTTCAATCACAACTAATAATAATAAAAGGGTTAGGTGGTAGAGGCGTTCTCTACCACCTAACCCTTAGAGCTAAATTATTATGTGGTCAAATTCTCAAATAAATGAGGATAAAATTCCCTGCCTCGGCTGGGATCGAACCCACGCCCTCCTGTTTACCAGGCCACTGATAATGCTATTGATGATTAATTATAGGTTTAAAATCATATCGAAATAAAACCCTACCTTATGAGTAGGTACTTAGTGGGTACCTATATCTCGTAATACCCAGGTAGGTACATCCGTATACGGAAGGTAGGTAAGGTAAGTACTTGGATTATGAAGTTCAAATCTAATCAATCAGTGGCGTAGTTTTTTTTTAAAGAGGTTTGACAGAGGGAACTGTAACTGCTATGGTCTTATCGTCCCGAAATCGAAGAGAGAAGAAAGACAAAATAGGAGAAAGCCAGCCGGTCCGAGAACGAACATTATCCCATCAGGATAAAATCCGCCCCGGGTGGGAATCGAACCCGCGGCCTGGCGCTTACAAGGCAGACGTACTACCAACTAAGCTAAGCTAACTAGGCTGGGGCGTAGTTTTTATAGAAGCTAGGATAACAAACTTTTCCTTTCTTAAAGAGTTCTAATCTCAGTGGCTTGGTGAAGATTGTCACGCTGGGAAGTAAAGATTCCCTTTCTACCTGCCTCGGTGGTGTAGTGGTCAAGACGCTCGCCTGGTCATCAGGAGGGCGTGGGTTCGATCCCAGCCGAGGTATGGAATTTTAATTGTGTTAATCATGCTGAATATTTCTGAATGCTCGATACACCTGGACAAATATTTCTGACTCGGTCTCGAACCACCAACTTCCAAATCCCAAGTCCATACCGCGGTGTATGATGAATTCAAGGTTATGAATGGTTATAAAGATGACGTAGGATACAAAATGTGAAGCTACCGATTAATTTTATTATGTAGTTACCTATGTTAGATATGTAGTTACCTATATTACATAATGTTGTTCTCGTACTTATATTAAATACAGGGTGGTTCGTGATTTGCGAACCACGCTTATATCTCAGAAACGGCTGGGAATTAAGGAATGAAATAAACGGCATCATGTACACTGATAATGCTATTGATGATTAATTATAGGTTTAAAATCATATCGAAATAAAACCCTACCTTATGAGTAGGTACTTAGTGGGTACCTATATCTCGTAATACCCAGGTAGGTACATCCGTATACGGAAGGTAGGTAAGGTAAGTACTTGGATTATGAAGTTCAAATCTAATCAATCAGTGGCGTAGTTTTTTTTTAAAGAGGTTTGACAGAGGGAACTGTAACTGCTATGGTCTTATCGTCCCGAAATCGAAGAGAGAAGAAAGACAAAATAGGAGAAAGCCAGCCGGTCCGAGAACGAACATTATCCCATCAGGATAAAATCCGCCCCGGGTGGGAATCGAACCCGCGGCCTGGCGGTGGGTACCTATCTCGTAATACCCAGGTAGGTACATCCGTATACGGAAGGTAGGTAGGTACTTGGATTATGAAGTTCAAATCTAATCAATCAGAGGCGTAGTTTTTGTGGAAGCTAGGCTAACAAACTTTTCCTTTCTTAAAGAGTTCTAATCTCAGTGGCATGGTGAAGATTTCACGCTGGGATGTAAAGATTCCCTTTCTACCTACCTCGGTGGTGTAGTGGTCAAGACGCTCGCCTGGTCATCAGGAGGGCATGGGTTCGATCCCAACCGAGGTATGGAATTTTAATTGTGTTAATCATGCTGAATATTTCTGAATGCTCGATACACCTCGACAAATATTTCTGACTCGGTCTCGAACCACCAACTTCCAAATCCCAAGTCCATACCGCGGTGTATGATGAATTCAAGGTTATGAATGAGCCTAGTTGGCTTGGAACGTAGCGCGTCTGCCTTGTTGCGGGTTCGATTCCCGCCCGAAGCGGATTTTAAATCAACGGATAAGTTTTGTTCTCGGAACGGTTGGCTTTCTCCTATCCTTTCTTAACCCATCTTTTGGGACTGTTTGCACCTACACCTAAACCTTAGGGTGGACTTTAAGTGTATGTGTTATGTGTATGGGGACCTAATTACGGTTATAAAGATGACGTAGGATACAAAATGTGAAGCTATCGATTAATTTTATTATGTAGTTACCTATGTTAGATATGTAGTTACCTATATTACATATATGTTGTTCTCGTACTTATAATAAATATACCTCATCTACCTATAAACTGTCTGCCCGTCCACTTTTAATAAACCTAACTCAAGTAATATTACTGTAATAACCCATGTCGCCTGACAATGACGTCACCAGAAACATATACCTACTTATTAGAAGTAACTACTTTAACATCGCAAGTTCACTAGTTGCGTACCAACGGATAAGTTTTGTTCTCGGAACGGTTGGCTTTCTCCTATCCTTTCTTTAATAACCCATCTTTTGGGACTGTTTGCACCTACACCTAAACCTTAGGGTGGACTTTAAGTGTATGTGTTATGTGTATGGGGACCTAATTAAAATAGAATATACCCTGTTTATACTGCCAGAATGAGACTGAAAAGTCCCTTTACTCCCGCAGTCTAAACAAGGTCTTATGTATTAGAGTTGCGTACATCTTGTCCGAGAACAGGTCAGGTAGACAAAGATACTAAAATCTGATATAAAATTTGTGTATGTACGTATAAAATGTAAAAATATGTATAAACTTTACCTATGAAATATATATAAGACCCTGTTTAGACTGCGGGAGTAAAGGGACTTTTCAGTCTCATTCTGGCAGTATAAACAAGGTATATTCTATTTTAATTAGGCATAAAATGTAAAAATATGTATAAACTTTACCTATGAAATATATAAGTATAAGACCCTGTTTAGACTGCGGGAGTAAAGGGACTTTTCAGTCTCATTCTGGCAGTATAAACAAGGTATATTCTATTCTAAACTCTGGTAATAAGCAAAGTCGCCTGACAGTGACGTCACCAGAAACGTACTTATAAGAATTAACTACTTGGACTGTTTGGACATAACATCGCAAGTTCACTAGCGTACATGTTGTCCGAGAACAGGTCAGGTAGGAAAAGGTAACAATGATAGATACTTTAATACTTTTCTGTACTAATTGCGGATCTTACCACTGAAAGTTAAAGTTAACTAGGTTAACACACTGTCAAGGGTTTTCTTTGACGTAACGCATTTGATTTACACAGGCCAGTACTTCTTAAACTCTGCGCGGATTAACTGAAAACTCTCTGTGGGAAGATCGGACATGTTTATGTGGTTGTCTGATGTTCTAAGCATGTACCGAGTTTATGTGGTTGTCTGATGTTAGAGGTACCGACCAGTAGTAATGTGCCTACGCCAGTCCGTATACCTATAATCAAGTACCTACTTACCTCGTGCAGATAGGTACCTATCTGACGGACACTTAATAATGATGTACCTACCTACCTACGCACGTCATTATGGGTTGTAGGTATCATTATGGTTGTACCTAAGTACATGGGTTGTACATTTTTTAAGAGTCCTAAAACTACAATTCAGGTCGGTACAGAGAGAGAGAGGTCTGGCTGGGGGACCAGTAGGCCAGCTTAGTCTGGCTGGCTGGGGGGCTTTAAACAGGGAGCATACCAGCCTGAAATTTCCCCTTGCTAAAGAAATAGCAAAGGCTGAGTGTGAGGAGTATAAACTTTTTTTTTTTTTTTACTAAAATCAAATGTTTTGTCTGGCTGGGGGACTATAAACAGGGAGTATACCAGCCTGAATTTCCCTTGCTAAAGAAATAGCAAGGGTTGAGAGGGAAGGGCATCCACTCGTAAAATTTGTAGCCAAAACCAAATGTCAGCCCAAAGCGATCACCCTAGTTAGGGCTGATTGAGAGGCTGACGAAAGACGCCGACCCCGTCTGAACATGGGAAAAGGTACGGAAGAAGAAGGTATAATATACTTAAGTAGGTATTAAGTACATATATAAAATAGATGGAAGTACCTATGTATGTAGGTACGCACGTGGATTATGTAAGAAGATAATGTGAGATGTGAGTAATATAATATTAGGGAAAAATAGTGGAAAAACTAGGAATTTCCCAATTCTACAACCAAGTGCCTTACCTATTTGACGTCACAAGATTAGGTAATACCCAATGTGATTATACAGGAAGTTATCAAAGTTTTAAAAAATTAAATGTAAACAAGCTTTGTGCTACCTTTCCCCTACTTTTGGTTGAAAATCGAACGGACGAAAAACGCTCCGCTCAACGCGAAGAAAAAAGGAAAACTGATTTTTTTTTTGTGATTATACAGGAAGTTATCAAAGTTTTAAAAAATTAAATGTAAACAAGCTTTGTGCTACCTTTCCCCTACTTTTGGAGTCTGGTTCAGATTTTGTTGAAAATCTCAAGATGAGAAAAAATCCATGGAAAAGGGATCCAAACTATAAATTTCCTTTTCAAAAGCTCTATATTTGAAGTAGAAAATGAGTTTATTCCTCCGGAAAAATTAAGCAAAGCAAAAACAGCCAAACAGAACTTGAGAGAAAAAAGTACTTGCGCGCGTTAATTTAACGCGCATCCTTATCACCAAGGAGAAGTTTCCCCGCTTCACCAATATAAACAAACGTGTACGTCTGAGAAGCGAGCAAGTCGATTTCGAAGTGGATTCGAATTTCGAATGTCCTTCAAGCCGATTTTGATTCTGATTTCTCCGACTTCTAGTGATAAGTTAGTGATTCTAAGCTCTGATAACGTTTGGTGATTGGGCAAACTTGAGATTTCCATTTCTTTGGACGTGTCCGAGGTTAAATGCCCCTAGGCCATCGATGTCTTGAAGAAATTTCTGGTATGTAGTTCAATGTCCATCAGCTGACCAAACCTATTATCACTATCACCCAGTCACTTTAGTTAGGTACATCTTACTGTGAAGGTAAAATAGAAAGTTTGAACTCTGGTGATAGAAAGTTTGGGGAATTATGTAGACTTCTAGGTCAGTCCACCTATTTGTGTGGTCCACTCTCTCTTTTATTAATTTCTTCTTCCTTTTTTAGATGGATTCCAACAGTTCCTTGATTCAGAAGCATATACTACATGCTGGTAAAGAGTACAAGGAAATTAAGGACGGATCAAAGGTAAAGTAAATTTTGAATTTTCTTCAAATATCATTTAAAATTTTCGAGATTAAAAATGAGAAATAGTTACTACATAGGTAATTTTTCTTTTTAAAAAGTAACCATTGTTTTTATCAAAGTATGTTTGATTTACCAAGAAAAAATAAATATTTACTGCATTCCTAAATGCTAAGTACCTACTTCACCTCAAAAGGAACTTTTAGAAATGTTGCACAGCATTTAGTTACTTCTTATATTGTTTTTGTTGTTGGGTAATGTTTTTTAAGGTTACATCAGAACATTTAAGACATGTTCTCTATAGAAGAAGGATCTAACACTTTTCACCATTAAAATTTTATTAAGATAAATTGGAATTTATTATGGGTATGTCTCCTCTCTTGGAAAATTTATCACTGTGACCTTTACAGATCTTTTGTAACTAAGCTGTATTCCTCGAAAGGAACTTTTAGAAATGTTGCACAGCATTTAGTTACTTCTAATATTGTTTTTGTTGTTGGGCATTGTTTTTTAAGGTTACATCAGAACATTTAAGACATGTTCTCTATAGAAGAAGGATCTAACACTTTTCACCATTAATTTTTTTTTTAAAGATAAATTGGAATTTATTATGGGTATGTCTCCTCTCTTGGAAAATTTATCACTGTGACCTTTACAGATCTTTTGTAACTAAGCTGTCCGTACTAATAATTTTTCTGTTGATTTCCCCGTGCAGGTTCACTTTCATTTTGTAACTCAACTGTGTGACTCTGATAACACTATTCTTGATGATAGCCGCAAATTGGGCAAGCCTATGCAATTAGTGTTGGGCAAAAAGTTCAAGTTGGAAGTTTGGGAGACTCTTGTCAAGCATATGTCCATTGGGGAGATTTCCAAATTTGTCTGTGATAAATCGGTGAGTATTTGTATTTTTCTATGTTATTGTTACTTACTTATTAACTTACTTAAGTAGTTACTTTAATAAGTATAGGTAAGTATAGAAATAGAACTATGTATAGGATATAGGCAATAGAACTCCGGTGGCTCAATCGGTATCACACACCGAAGATCCCGGGTTCGATTCTCAGCGGAGTCGAAATTTTTGTCGGCTTTGTGGTTGGTTTTTAAGGAATACTTAAGTACCTAAGTAGGTAATAAGTAAATATTAATAGAAAGTAATAAATATTTTCTGGGTTTGTACTTAAGTAGGTATATCAAATGGGAAAGAAAGTGAGTAAGTACAATATGAAATATTATGAATGTATGAGTACCAAGTGGATCTACACTTTGTTTATATTTAATCAAGTGTCTACTTAAGTAAGCTACTTACATACGTAAGTGCCTACGTACGTGCATTGTTCATTATACCGAGTATCCAAACTGGCCATAAGCAGAAAAACTAGAGACAGACTGGAACTCAGTTTATACAGGGTGGTACAGAAGTCCAATCCCTAATGTGGTATTGGCTCTTCCATGAAGGGGGTGTGATAGCCATTTGGGCATGGAAGATTTTTTTTCTCTTTTTTTTCTTGAAGTGGCAGGGTTTTCCTGAAGCATATTTCACTGTGATTCTTCAACTTGAATGTTCCTAGAGTTTTATGAGTCCCGTACTTAAGTAGGTAGGTTTTTTTTTTTTTTTTTTTTTTTTTTTTTTTTTTTTTTAAGAAGTATGAGTCGAAAACGGCGGTGAATGGGGTGAAATGAGGCGAAACCTTGCGTTATAGCCATTGAGTAGCTCGATATGACAGAGGGCCAGATGGCTTGGCTGTTTTCTTGGGTGTTTCGAGTGTTAGTAGAAAGTTTAACATCTAGAGTGATGGGGTTTTCACCCTCTATTCCCGGGGTGCCCAAATTTTCAGAGGAAGATCGACTTGAATTTTCAATACAGTCCTGCAAATCGACTTACCTACCTAATGAGAGACTTGACTCTGAATTTGGTCCACAAGTTTGGAGTAATCGGGTGTGTAAGATGATATTGCCAGGTTCAAACACTTCGTCCACAAGTTTGGAGTAATCGGGTGTGTAAGATGATATTGCCAGGTTCAAACACTTCTGGGTGTGTTGGTCGCGATCGACTTGAAATGAGTAATTGGGTGTGTAAGATGATATTGCCAGGTTCAAACACTTCTGGGTGTGTTGGTCGTGATCGACTTGAAATCAATCCATGATCGACCAGTTGGGCAGCCCTGGTTTAAAACACTTTGCCCTAGTATATGACTAAGGTTTTCCTATTAAACTTGTGACGATCCAAAGAGCTTATTATTCCAGTCATGTTTTTCTTGTGGAATCTGGATTGAGTGTACCTACGACCAGTTGGGCAGCCCTGTCTTAAAACACTTTGCCCTAGTATATGACTATAAGGTTTTCCTGTTAAACTTGTGACGATCCAAAGAGCTTATTATTCCAGTCATGTTTTTCTTGTGGAATCTGGATTGAGTGCACCTAACTCCAGATTCCAATTTCAATGTGCCAGCCTAGTTAGCTTGGAGTGCCTTGTAGGCGCTAGGCCGCGGGTTCGATCCCCGCCCGGGGCGGATTTTATCATTAAACTTGTGACGATCCAAAGAGCTTATTATTCCAGTCATGTTTTTCTTGTGGAATCTGGATTGAGTGTACCTAATTCCAAATTCCAATTTTAATGTGCCAGCCTAGTTAGCTTAGAGTGCCTTAGAGGGTAGCGCGTCTGCCTTGTAGGCGCTAGGCCGCGGGTTCGATCCCCGCCCGGGGCGGATTTTATCCTAAACAGATAAGGTTCGTTCTCGGAACGGCTAGCTTTTTTCTATCCTGTCTTCCTTGTCTCTTCGCTTTCGGGACGATAAGACCTTGGCAGTAAGTTATTATCATCATCTCTTCTCAAACCTCTCTATAGTCTGACTCAAGTAGATTGAAAATGTGATATGATTCATCATTCATCAAAGTTGCTAAACGTACCACGAAAAGTGTACACTCATTCGAGTGGAAAAAAAGCCACAGCCTAGTTGGCTTGGAACGTAGCGCGTCTGCCTTGTTGCGGGTTCGATTCCCGGCCGAAGCGGATTTTATCCTCAATTACCTATATTACATACCTATGTTGTTCTCGTACTTATAATAAATATATGTACCTCATCTACCTATAAACTGTCTGCCCGTCCACACTTTCAATAAACCTGACTCAAGTAATATTACTGTAATAACCCATGTCGCCTGACAATGACGTCACCAGAAACATATACCTACTTATTAGGACTAACTAGTTTAACATCGCAAGTTCACTAGTTGCGTACATCTTGTCCGAGAACAGGTCAGGTAGACAAAGATACTAAAATCTGATATAAACTTTGTGTATGTACGCATAAAATGTAAAAATATGTATAAACTTTACCTATGAAATATATAAGACCTTGTTTAGACTGCGGGAGTAAAGGGACTTTTCAGCTGTTGTTCTAAGCATGTACCGAGTTTATGTGTTTGTCTGATGTTCTAAGCATGTAAGTACCGAGTTTATGTGGTTGTCTGATGTTCTAAGCATGTACCGAGTTTATGTGGTTGTCTGATGTTCTATAAGCATGTACCGAGTTTATGTGGTTGTCTGATGTTCTAAGCATGTACCGAGTTTATGTGGTTGTCTGATGTTCTATAAGCATGTACCGAGTTTATGTGGTTGTCAGATGTTAGACGTACCGACCAGTAGTTTAATGTACCTACGCCAGTCCGTATACCTATAATCAAGTACCTACTTACCTCGTGCAGATAGGTACCTATCTGACGGACACTTAATCATGATGGGTACATCATGATTAAGTGGGTACATCATGATGGGTATACCTACCTACCTACGCACGTCATTATGGGTTGTAGGTATCATTATGGTTGTACCTACATGGGTAGGTACAAGGTAACTTGAAGAATTAAATGGTTACCTAGGTATACTGATGAAAATGTAGTAAACACGCTCTATCCGTCTATCAATTTGTTTTCAAGATTTTTTGACCATTTGAGTAGGTAAATAGCTAGATACCTAAGTACCTCATGGTCTTTTTTTATGGACCCGTGCTGACGGAGGTTTTGAGGGATCAATGAAGTACATTTTTCAAGAGTTATGTTCTAAGCATGTACCGAGTTTATGTGTTTGTCTGATGTTCTAAGCATGTACCGAGTTTGTGTGGTTGTCTGATGTTCTAAGCATGTACCGAGTTTATGTGGTTGTCTGATGTTCTAAGCATGTACCGAGTTTATGTGATTGTCTGATGTTCTAAGCATGTACCGAGTTTATGTGGTTGTCTGATGTTCTCATGTACCCAGTTTATGTGGTTGTCGGATGTTAGAGGTACCGACCACTAGTTTAATGTACCTACGCCAGTCCGTATACCTATAATCAAGTACCTACTTACCTCGTGCAGATAGGTACCTATCTGACGGACACTTAATCATGATGTACCTACCTACCTACGCACGTCATTATGGATTGTAGGTATCATTATGGTTGCCATGTAGGTACATGGGTAGGTACAAGGTAACTTGAAGAATTAAATGGTTACCTAGGTACTGATGAAAATGTAGTAAACACGATCTATCCGTCTATCAATTTGTTTTCAAATTTTTTTGACCATTTGAGTAGGTAAATAGCTAGATACCTATTAGAATAGAATATACCTTGTTTATCCTGCTGGGATAGGACTGAAAAGTCCCTTTACCTAGCAGTCTGACCAAGGTCTTGTGTATTTTGACACCTACACCTTTGGTAAGTACGAACACCTTTGGTAAGTACTTACCTAAAAGTCTTTTTTTATGGACCCGTGATAACGGAGTTTTTGAAGGATCAGTTAAGTACATTTTTTAAGAGTCCTAAAACTACAATTCTGTATTTAAAATGAATACTTAAGTAAGTCGGTACAGAGAGAGGTCTGGCTGGGGGAACAGTAGGCCAGCTTAGTCTGGCTGGGGGACTTTAAACAGGGAGTAGACCAGCTTAGTCTCGCTGGGGGACTATAAACAGGGAGTACAGCCTGAATTTCCCTTGCCAAAGAAATAGCAAGGGTTGAGAGGGAAGGGCATCCACTCGTAAAATTTGTAGCCAAAACCAAATGTCAGCTCAAAGCGATCACCCTAGTTAGGGCTGATTGGAAGGCTGACGAAAAACGCCGACCCCGTCTGTACACGGGAAAAGGTGAAGAAAAAAAGAAGAAGACTAAAATCAAATGTCAGACAAAGCAATCATCCTAGGGCTGATTGAGAGGCTGACGAAAAACGCCGACCCCGTCTGTACACGGGAAAAGGTAAGGAAGAAGAAGGTAGGTACATAAGTAGGTATTAGGTACATAGGTATATAAAATACATGAAAGTAGGTATGTACCTATGTTTGTAGGTACGCACGTGGATTATGTAAGAAGATAATCAAGTATGTGAGTAATTTAATATTGGGGAAAAATAGTGGAAAAACTAGGAATTTCCCAATTCTACAACCAAGTGCCTTACCTATTTGACGTCACAAGATTAGGTAATACCCAACAATCCATATAACTCAGTAGTTACTTACTTATTAACTTACTTAAGTAGTTACTTTAATAAGTATAGGTAAGTATAGAAATAGAACTATGTATAGGATATAGGCAATAGAACTCCGGTGGCTCAATCGGTATCACACACCGAAGATCCCGGGTTCGATTCTCAGCGGAGTCGAAATTTTTGTCGGCTTTGTGGTTGGTTTTTAAGGAATACTTAAGTACCTAAGTAGGTAATAAGTAAATATTAATAGAAAGTAATAAATATTTTCTGGGTTTGTACTTAAGTAGGTATATCAAATGGGAAAGAAAGTGAGTAAGTACAATATGAAATATTATGAATGTATGAGTACCAAGTGGATCTACACTTTGTTTATATTTAATCAAGTGTCTACTTAAGTAAGCTACTTACATACGTAAGTGCCTACGTACGTGCATTGTTCATTATACCGAGTATCCAAACTGGCCATAAGCAGAAAAACTAGAGACAGACTGGAACTCAGTTTATACAGGGTGGTACAGAAGTCCAATCCCTAATGTGGTATTGGCTCTTCCATGAAGGGGGTGTGATAGCCATTTGGGCATGGAAGATTTTTTTTTTTTTTCTTGAAGTGGCAGGGTTTTCCTGAAGCATGTTTCACTGTGATTCTTCAACTTGAATGTTCCTAGAGTTTTATGAGTCCCGTACTTAAGTAGGTGTTTTTTTTTTTTTTTTTTTTTTTTTTTTTTTTTTTTTAAAAACCGGAGTTAAGTCAAGCACCCTAACCCTAACAAGCTAGGTAAGTACCTACGCTTACTATACTTACTTACTTTGATAACAAGTTAAGTAAGTAAATATTAAAAAGATAAGCCCAGTAAGTAAGTACCTATATGTGCTTAGAGTAGGTTGGTCTTACCTAGCATCTACTTATTCTGTTATTACTAGTTATTGGCTAGCCAGACCACATCACCACATTGTTAGACCACTAGAAACCACTTATTCCAAGTAGGTATTACCATTTTGAAAAGTACTTACAGTCAAGTGAAGGGGGAACTCCTCGTAGAAACTGGATTTGAAATTTATTCCCCATCAAAACGAGTGGAAAATCAAGTTCATAGAGTATTACTCAATAGATCAAACAAAGACCAACGGAAGTAAGTAATGATGCCCATATGAATGCCTATGAGAGAGATTATCTAAGTGGGTAGTACTATGTGATTTCAATGAATCACAACTTAGATGTAAAGGCTTTTTTTTACTAAGTAATGAGTAGGCAAGTTTCTACTTAAGTAAGTAGGTACTGACATTATCTAGCTGGGTAGTGATGTGATTCCTATGAATCACAAACTGAAATACCTAGATGGAAAGGCTTTTTTTTAACTAATGAGTAAGTAAGTAAGTAAGTAAGTAAGTTTCTACTTAAGTAGGTTCTGAAAAGTTAATGATGAGTAGCTTTTTTTAACAGCTCTGTAAGTACCTAGGTAGGTACTTAAAGTCCTGTTTACTAGATGTTCAGGGAGCTAAGTATAAAACAGAACAAGGGCTCACAATAGCCCCATTCAAGCTCCAAAATCAATAGGCAAGCAAAATTCTGTGCTAGAATGTTATTTACTTAGGTGCTCATAATATGTTTGAAAAATTCCATTGAATAAAATTTTCTGGACCTTACTTAAGTAATGGATTATTAAAAAAAATGTTAAAAAGGGCCCCCAAAGGTCCACTTGTGCCAAAATTTAATGAGGAAATGTCCTTTGTGTTAATCCAAGTTTGATCAAAACCAGACTAACTGTTTCAGAAATGAGATATATGGAACAAACAAACAAATAGATACTTAGGACGTTTCAATGACTTGAAATTTGGAACCTACTTTGAATGTAATACTTAATCAGTTTTTAGTTTTATGTCTCCCCCTAGTCTAGAGACTAGTGTCTAGACTACAAATCTCTCCGGTTAGGAAGATAAGTAGGGAACCTGTCAACCTGTCAGTGCACTTGAATCATAGCAATTAAACCAGGACCAGCACAATTTTTTCTATAGACTTCTAGAAAAAAAAAAAAACTAATAATGAGTTAGGTCATCATGAACGTTTGTCACAAAAATATCATCAATGACTTGACTTGAACCACCAACCTATGGATCCAACTGTACCTACCTACCTACTTACTTATATACTGTACTTCCCTAGGGTACTAGTTCAGAAGCCACACCAAAGAAAAATTGCTGCAAAGAGGAGCTGTCACAAATGAGCAGTGTTAATTTAGGGTTAGGCTAAAAGCAAAAAGGAACTTGCACAATTTGACCAGTATTATTATTTTGTTAAACACAAAAAGGACCTTTCTTTTTCATTGTCATGAGCCAGTCTAGTTAGCTTGGTGAGTAGAGTGTCTGCTTTAAAAGTGCTAGGTCATGGGTTTGATTCCCACCCCAGGGGATTTTATCCTGAAGGGATATTTGTTCTCAGAACGGCTGAAGCCCCTATCTTGTCTTCCTTTTCTCTTCAATTCTGGGACAATAAGACCCTAGTAGTTACAGTTCCCTCTATCAAACCTCTTGAAAAAAAAAAAAAAAGTAATTATGCAGAAGTCACGTCCATGGAAAAGAAAAGCTCCTTTTTGTATTTAACCTAACCCTATAATAACACTAATCACTGCTCTAATAAGACCTTTGGCTACGAACTTTGTCTTTTTAGTTAGACTGTCAATATTAGGACACGCTGTCCCTTTATCTTCAAAGAACTTTGTTTAACAACTTGGCAGTCAACTTTATTTATTTTTTATTCCAAGACCTTTGGCTACGAACTTTGTCTTTTTAATGAGACTGTCAATATTAGGACACGCTGTCCCTTTATCTTCAAAGAACTTTGTTTAACAACTTGGCAGTCAACTTTATTTATTTTTTATTCATTTTTCTTTGACTTCAGGTTTCCCTATCATACTGAAACTAACCTCGAGAACACAGAAGAAAGGAAGTTTTCCAAATCCACACATCCTTTGACAAGACAATTTCAAGACTGAAGAAACTCTTCCATAGTGATAGTTTTGAGAGAAAATATTAAGCCATTTCTAAAACAAGGACTGAGTGAAATATTTTTTTTTTTTCTGACAAAAATTGGACTTTGTTTAAAATATAATATAATCGATTTTTAAAATCTGATAAAAAAAATCTATTCAGACTCTATTAAAAAGAAAAAAAAATACCCTTTGACATCTAGAGAAGATTTGTTATTTTTGTAAACTCACTGTTTTTGTTTTCTTCTATTTAAGTATAATTTATTTAAACATTTTACTTGTTGCTTACCTTATTTAAATGCAATCTTGTTTTGTTTAATCTCTATCTCTGATAAAAAGACTTGTGTAGTTTTTACGCCTTGTTTAACTTTACTGCTATTGTTCAAGTAACCATTTGTTTGACTCAAAACACTGAATTTGTTATTTTGTTTAACTTCCCGAAATCTGCGTTGTTCTGCTAAACGTTCTAAAACTAGTAATAAACATTCAAAAGAAAATATAAAAAAATCTAAAGACTTGCTGTGATTTTTTAAAATAATTTAAATTTTTGTGTAAGCGAACTGAAAACACTTTTAAACCATCCGTCTTTAGACAAACTTTTGTGAAACCGAACTGTAAAAACCCCAATCATGTCTCATCAGTGGCCCGAAAACGTGGGGATTCTCGGGATCGAGTTCTATTTCCCCTCCCAATACGTCGACCAAACCGAGCTGGAGAAGCACGATCAAGTTTCCGCCGGCAAGTACACCATCGGGCTGGGTCAGGCCAAAATGGGCTTCTGCAGCGATTTGGAAGACATCAATTCGATCTGTCTCACGGTAGTCAGCAACTTGATGAAACGTTACGAGTTGGACTACGCTCAGATCGGTCGTTTGGAAGTCGGAACAGAAACGCTTGTTGACAAATCCACGTCAGCAACTTGATGAAACGTTACGAGTTGGACTACGCTCAGATCGGTCGTTTGGAAGTCGGAACAGAAACGCTTGTTGACAAATCCAGCCGTATAATAACCAGGGTCACTGCTTGTTTGTGCCAGTTCCTTTGGTAGCAATATTCCAAGGACGTGACTTCTGCACAAGTAGGCACAAAAAAAAAATGTGCCTTCTGATTAATTACTTACCAAAGTTGATAAACAATGTTGTTTCTTAAATGGCATTAAACCTATACATACCTATCTATCTATCTACCTACAAATTTAGACACCTTCAAAGAAATACCTATTAGTCATGATAACAATTGGATTACCTACTTAATTATCAACATTAATGGATTGTAATGATGATTACATAGTTCGTTAAGATTTCATAACTGGCATTCCTAGATATTCCAAATCACCTGACTAGAGCATAAACATTCCACCTTCTATCCGATTAGCTTATCACTAGATCCAACAACTTACCTTTTTAGCTATCACTCTGGGACACAATATCCGAATTCCACGATGAAAAACACCACAAACACTCAGGAAAAAACACAGCACACCAAACTGGCCATAAGCAGAAAAACTAGAGACAGACTGGAACTCAGTTTATACAGGGTGATACAGACTCTCAGTAGTTACTTACTTATTAACTTACTTAAGTACTTACTTTAATAAGTATAGGTACTTAAGTATAGAACTATGTATAGGCAATAGAACTCCGGTGGCCCAATCGGTATCACACACAGGAGATCCCGGGTTCTATTCTCAGCGGAGTCGAAATTTTTGTCGGCTTTGTGGTTGGTTCTCTCGATAACTTGAGAACGTTGCTTAATAATTCAAGTACCTACAGTAAGTAGTTCAGGATTTTTTTTTTCTTTTTAAGGAATACTGAAGTACCTAAGTAAGTACTTAGGTAATAAGTAAATATTAATAGCAAGTAAGTAGGTACTTAATAAATATTTTCTGGATTTGTAGGTATATCAAATGGGAAAGAAAGTGAGTAAGTACAATATGAAATATTATGAATGTATGAGTACCAAGTGGATCTACACTTTGTTTATATTTACTTACTTAATCAAGTGTCTACTTAAGTAAGCTACTTACATACGTAAGTGCCTACGTACGTACATTGTTCATTATACCGAGTATCCAAACTGGCAATTCCTTGCCTCGGCTGGGGTTAAACCCGCGCTCTTCGATTCACCAGACGAGCGCCTTGACCACTACACCACCGAGGCAGGTACCTAATTAGTCTAACTACATAACTCATGGATCATCTTATTGCCTAATTAGTCTAATTACTGATTTACTCACAGTGGGTACTTAGGTATTGTGTGGTTAGTTAGTAAGTAATGTACTTGGATATCTACTGTGTAGTTAGTTAGTCTGTAAAGTACGTAGGCATAGGTAAGTATTAGTACACAATTTATACCGTGGCCAACTAATGAATGCTCCATCGCTAATGATCACCCGTATTTACCTCTTCACAGACCAACCTCATATAAAAAGTACATGAACGAGGTAGCCCAAACCCAACCTCAGTGGTGTATCCTAAATGAAACCCAGGGAACACTTTCCTTCCTCTCTACAGTTTATTTCTCATTACCACTTACCGAAAATAGAAAATGATTATTCTTCAACCTGGATTCTAAGATCACCAGCAAATCGACACTGTAATATGTGTTTATAGCTTTTCCTTTTGAAACCCTCACCCCACACCACTGCCTCAACCTTGATAAAGTCCTAGCCAAAACAGTATTAATGAAAAGAAAGATAAGGGAAATATGTAGGCATTAAATATGTAAATACCTATTTATTCATGTAAATAACTAATTATTTATGTAAAGTAACTACTTACCTAATCCCCTTATCAAATAAATGCCTCTAACCTTTTATTCTTTTTACTTTCCCTCTCATGTGACCCTAGACAGAACCCCTCTACTGATTAGATTAGGAAACATTTCTCACATTTACTTTCATACTTACTGAGCTTCCGAATTAAACAACAATACTTAACCAATGTGTATAACCATGTAAACTATTCTCATTGAAAGTTGATAGTTAGTAAAAATAAAGGTTCCTAAAATGCTCCCCTATGTAGGTACATAATATATGTGGCCCGCGAAGTACCTGCCAATGTAGCATGTGGCCCGCATACACATGGAAGTTGGAAACCCCTGACCTATATGAACCACAAAAGTTGTGAAAAGGGTCTGTCTGCTTTACCGCAGATAGTTATTGAACAATTTATGATTTGTTGAGTTTTACTCAAATAACTAATTAATTAATAATTACTTACTTAATAAATTCATTGATTTTTACTAAAATAATCCACCATTTGATTGATTTTTACTCATATGATTCACAATTTGATTGATTTTTACTCAAAACTTAATTTCCATTAGGTCCTTAATAGTTTTTAAAAGATGAGTGTTTCACCGCCGTTTTCATTTCGTAACAATGAAACAACTGCTACATTAGACGCATGTGGCCTGTGTCGTAGCATGCCCATCCCGCAGTATGTCCCTCATCAATAAAACCTCCTTTAACACAACCGTTCAATCACAACTGATAATAATAAAAGGGTTAGGTGGTAGAGGCGTTCTCTACCACCTAACCCTTAGAGCTAAATTATTATGTGGTCAAATTCTCAAATAAATGAGGATAAAATTCCCTGCCTCGGCTGGGATCGAACCCACGCCCTCCTGTTTACCAGGCGAGTTAGGTAAGTACCTACTAACTACTTAAGTACTTTGATAACAAGTTAAGTAAGTAAATATTAAAAAGATAAGCCCAGTAAGTAAGTACCTATATGTGCTTAGAGTAGGTTGGTCTTACCTAGCATCTAATTATTCTGTTATTACTAGTTATTGGCTAGCCAGACCACATCAACACATTGTTAGACCACTAGAAACCACTCTTCCAAGTATTACCATTTTGAAAAGTACTTACACTCAAGTGAAGGGGGAACTCCTCGTAGAAACTGGATTTGAAATTTATTCCCCATCAAAACGAGTGGAAAATCAAGTTCATAGAGTATTACTCAATAGATCAAACAAAGACCCAAGGAAGTAAGTAATGATGCCCATATGAAAGCCTATGAGAGAGATTATTTAACTGGGTAGTACTACTTATGTGATTTCAATGAATCACAACTTAGATGTAAAGGCTTTTTTTTACTAAGTAATGAGTAAGTAGGCAAGTTTCTACTTAAGTAGGTACTGACATTATCTGGCTGGGTAGTGATGTGATTCCTATGAATCACAAACTGAAATACCTAGATGGAAAGGCTTTTTTTTTAACTAATGAGTACCTAAGTAAGTAAGTTTCTACTTAAGTAGGTTCTGAAAAGTTAATGATGAGTAGCTTTTTTTAACAGCCCTGTAAGTACCTAGGTATAGGTACTTAATTAAAGTCCTGTTTACTAGATGTTCAGGGAGCTAAGTATAAAACAGAACAAGGGCTCCCAATAGGCCCATTCAAGCTCCAAAAAATAGGCAAGCAAAATTCCATGCTAGAATGTTATTTATTTAGGTGCTTATAATATGTTTGAAAAATTCCATTGAATAAAATTTTCTGGACCTTAAGTAATGGATTATTTAAAAAAAAATGTTAAAAAGGGGCCCCCAAAGGCCCACTTGTGCCAAAATTTAATGAGGAAATGTCCTTTGAGTTAATCATTTTGGCCAAGTTTGATCAAAACCAGACTACTTAACTGTTTCAGAAATGAGATATGGAACAAACAAACAAATAGATAGGTAGGATGTTTCAATGACTTGAAATTTGGAACCTACTTTGAATGTAATACTTAATCAGTTTTGTTTTATGTCTCCCCCTAGTCTAGAGACTAGTGTCTAGACTACAAATCTCTCCGGTTAGGAAGATAAGTAGGTAACCTGTCAACCTGTCAGTGCACTTGAATCATAGCAATTAAACCAGGACCAGCACAATTTTTTCTATAGACTTCTAGGAAAAAAAAAAACTAATAATGAGTTAGGTCGTCATGAACGTTTGTCACAAAAATATCATCAAAGACTTGACTTGAACCACCAACCTATGGATCCAACTGTACCTACCTACCTACTTACTTACATACTGTACTTCCCTAGGGTACTAGTTCAGAAGCCACACCAAAGAAAAATTGCTGCAAAGAGGAGCTGTCACAAATGAGCAGTGAGCAGTGTTAATTTAGGGTTAGGCTAAAAGCAAAAAGGAGCTTGCACAATTTGACCAGTACCTATTATTATTTTTGCTGCGCCGGAGCAGCCCTATGTTGTAGTTGTAGTTAAGTTTTGTCTGTTTTCTTACTTTTACCTATTACTTTCCTATGTAGTTTTAAGATATTATCAAGACTTGTGGTTTACAATTTTTTGTCAAATTGATAAACATTAAATAAACATATTGAACTATTTTGTTAAACACAAAAAGGACCTTTCTTTTTCATTGTCATGAGCTAGTCTAGTTAGCTTGGTGAATAGAGTGTCTGCTTTAAAAGTGCTAGGTCATGGGTTTGATTCCCACCCCAGGGCATTTTATCCTGAAGGGATATTTGTTCTCAGAACAGCTGAAGCCCCTATCTTGTCTTCCTTTTCTCTTCAAATCTGGGACAATATTGTCCCAGAGTTCCCTCTATCAAACCTCTTGAAAAAAAAAGGTAATTATGCAGAAGTCATGTCCATGGAAAAGAAAAGCTCCTTGTCGTATTTAACCTAACCCTATAATAACACTAATCACTGCTCTAATTGTGAAAACTCCTTCTTGCGATTAACCTAACCCTATAATAACACTGGTCACTGCTTGTTTGTGCCAGTTCCCTTGGTAGCAATATTGCACGGACATGACTTCTGCACAAGTAGGCACAAAAAAAAGAAAAAAAAAAAAAAAATGTGCCTTCTGATTAATTACCAAAGTTGATAAACAATGTTGTTTCCCAAATGGCATTAAACCTATACATACCTATCTATCTATCTACCTACAAATTTAGACACCTTCAAAGAAATACCTACTTATTAGTCATGATAACAATTGAATTACCTACCTACTTAATTATCAACATTAATGGATTGCAATGATGATTACATAGTTCGTTAAGATTTCATGCATTCCTAGATATTCCAGATCACCTGACTAGAGCATAAACATTCCACCTTCTATCCGATTAGCTTATCACTAGATCCAACGACTTACCTTTTTAGCTATCACTCTGGGACACAATATCCGAATTCCACGATGAAAAACACCACAAACACTCAGGAAAAAACACAGCACATATTTGCAACTTGACTATTTTTATTCTATACTTATGGTATTATTTAATTCTTGTTACACTTTCACTTTTTTATAGGAATCTTGCACAATAGATTGGTAAAATGACCATGGAATGACATGTACTATTGACAGATTATCTACGGACGAATTGAGGAACCGAATTACATAGGAAAAGCATGAAACATCGCGTAGGTATTTAGAAGGTTTTATAACACTATACTGGAGTAATTACATTATCAGTTGAAGAGGAAATTTGAAAATCGGGGAATCTTGCACAATAGATTGGTAAAATGACCATGGAATGACATGAACTATTGACAGATTATCTACGGACGAATTGAGGAACCGAATTACATAGGAAAATCATGAAACATCGCGTAGGTATTTAGAAGGTTTTATAACACTATACTGGAGTAATTACATTATCAGTTGAAGAGGAAATTTGAAAATCGCAAAGTACTTGTATCTTGTATCCTTAGGTACCTACTTGGAACTAGGAAGTCCACAAGAAAAAAAAAGAAAAAAAAACATAATTTTTATCCATTTATTGCTTCTACTCTCTCATGAACCCAATATCATACAACCCATTTTTTCCTCCCTCCCCTCCCAAGCCTACTTTTTTGTTCATATTGGGCACTTTAACACTCTTGTGTTGTCTAAGACCTTTCTAGATAAGTAGGTACCTACTTACTACTTACTTTGATAACAAGTTAAGTAAGTAAATATTTAACAAGCTGGGCCCAGTAAGTATGTGCTTAGAGTAGGTTGGTCTTACCTAGCATCTACTTATTCTGTTATTACTAGTTATTGGCTAGCCAGACCACATCACCACATTGTTAGACCACTAGAAACCACTTATTCCAAGTAGGTATTACCATTTTGAAAAGTACTTACAGTCAAGTGAAGGGGGAACTCCTCGTAGAAACTGGATTTGAAATTTATTCCCCATCAAAACGATCCTTCTTATTTCTCTCTTCTCCCTCAGAACTTCTGCAAGTAGAGTCCCCCGAAGAATACGAACAGGAATCCTGGCAACTGACAGAAGCGGAGAAGTTGGCCTCCATACCCAAACTCAAAGAGGATGGCAACACCCTGTATAAAGCGGGAAACATACAGGGTGCCCTGGACAAGTACTCGACCGCGCTGGGCTATTTGGAACAGCTCATGTTGAAGTGAGTAGACAAAGAACTGTCTCTTTTTAAAAATTCGAAAAAGAAAATCTTTTTAAGAGCTTTTTTTTCATGGAAGAGAGGGGTAGAGAGAAAGAGAAGAGGAGGCGATATATATCGATATTTCCGAATATCGATATTTTTATAAATATCGCCCATCCCTACTGTCTCTTTTTAAAAATTCGAAAAAGAAAATCTTTTTAAGAGCTTTTTTTTCATGGAAGAGAGGGGTAGAGAGAAAGAGAAGAGGAGAGGGTAGGAGTGTTAATAGAGGGAACTGTAACAACCAACAACAGAGGTCTTATCGCCTCGAAATTGAAGAGAGGAAAACAAGATAGGTTAGGACGTTTTAGGAGAAAGAGAGCTGTTACGAGAACGAACCTTGTCTCTATAGGATAAATCCGACCCGGGTGAGAATCGAACCCGCGACTTAGCGCTTACAAGGCAGACGCGTTAAGGCAGAAACACACTACCATCACGTCACGTGACGTGAAGTCATGGAGATTCAGAAAGATGTGGTTAAGTCACGTGACGTGATAGTAGTGAGGCTGTCCTGAACGAAATTACCTACAATATTATGGGAAAACTTAGAAGTTTGAACTATATCTTTCTAAGTCCCCATGACGTGATGGTAGTGTGTTTCGTGTTTCTACCTTTACTTTAACGTGTGCTGTTTTGTCATTATTCATAGCGCCATTAAAATTGTCAATTTTTCGTCATCCATTAAAATTCCTTTTATCTTTTTCAGAGAAAAACCCAACGATGAAGACTGGAAAAAATTGAACGACCTGAAAATTCCCATCCAGGCCATCGATGTCTTGAAGAAATTTCTGGTATGTAGTTAAGTGTCCATCAGCTGACCAAACCTATTATCACCCAATCACTTTAGTTAGGTACATCTTACTGTGAAGGTAAAATAGAAAGTTTGAACTCTGGTGATAGAAAGTTTGGGGAATTATGTAGACTTCGAAATCTCAAGATGAGAAAAAATCCATGGAAAAGGGATCCAAACTATAAATTTCCTTTTCAAAAGCTCTAAATTTGAAGTAGAAAATGAGTTTATTCCTCCGGAAAAATTAACCAAAGCAAAAACAGCCAAACAGAACTTGAGAAAAAAAAGTACTTGCGCGCGTTAATTTAACGCGCATCCTTATCACCAAGGAGAAGTTTCCCCGCTTCACCAATATAAACAAACGTGTACGTCTGAGAAGCGAGCATGCGAGCAAGTCGATTTCGAAGTGGATTCGAATTTCGAAATCGAATGTCCTTCAAGCCGATTTTGATTCTGATTTCTCCGACTTCTAGTGATAAGTTAGTGATTCTAAGCTCTGATAACGTTTGGTGATGAGCAGCTCCATGTTCTCCATACATATCAATCGCGCCGCGGTCGACACGCTAAAGACACTCGTGACGAAGTTATCCGACGTGCAAGACCGCTTGGACGCACGGCGCCCCGTGCCACCGGCGGAATTCACGCGTATTCTGGCCGCCAAGAAGGAGAATCTGCACAAGTATCCGTTTCGGTCGGAAACGCCGCCCGGGGAGTACTTGTTTGACGGCAGCTACTATTTGGAGAGTATAGATGACTTTCATCGGCGCCATTATAAGAAGTATGAGGCGGGAACGGCGGTGAACGGGGTGAAATGAGGCGAAGCCTTGCGTTATAGCCATTGAGTAGCTCGATAATACAAATACAGAGGGCCAGATGGCTTGGCTGTTTTCTTGGGTGTTTCGAGTGTTAGTAGTGAAGTTTAACATCTAGAGTGATGGGGTTTTCACCCTCTATTCCCGGGGTGCCCAAATTTTCAGAGGAAGATCGACTTGAATTTTCAATACAGTCCTGCAAATCGACTTACCTAATGAGAGACTTGACTCTGAATTTGGTCCTGTCACGGGGTTATTTGGCCCGTGGCGAGAGGATAAATGAAAACACTTCGATTGAGGAAATTAATGAACAGTTATTTGTTTTATTATATCTTCCATAGTGATAGTTTTGAGAGAAAATATTAAGCCATTTCTAAAACAAGGACTGAGTGAAATATTTTTTTTCTGACAAAAATTGGACTTTGTTTAAAATATAATATAATCGATTTTTAAAATCTGATAAAAAATCTATTGAGACTCTATTTAAAAGAAAAGAAGAAAGAAAAAAATACCCTTTGACATCTAGAGAAGATTTGTTATTTTTGTAAACTCACTGTTTTTGTTTTCTTCTATTTATAATTTATTTAAACATTTTACTTGTTGCTTACCTACCTTATTTAAATGCAATCTTGTTTTGTTTAATCTCTATCTCTGATAAAAAAGACTTGTGTAGTTTTTACGCCTTGTTTAACTTTACTGCTATTGTTCGAGCAATCATTTGTTTGACTCAAAACACTGAATTTGTTATTTGGTTTAACTTCCCGAAATCTGTGTGGTTCTACTAAACGTTCTAAAACTAGTAATAAACATTCAAAAGAAAAAAAAAAATCTAAAGACTTGCTGTGATTTAAAATCTTTTACCCTATATTAATTTATTCGTTTTCCACATAATTACGAAAGAAAAAATAAAATAAAGATCCTTCATCAAACCCAACAACCTTTTATGAACTGTTTATAAACGCTTAAACCTTTTTAAACCAACTGTCTTTAGACAATTAACCTTTTGTGTAAGCGAACTGAAAACAATTTTAAACCATCTTTGTTTAGACAGTTAACACTTTTTGTAAGCAAACTCAAAACACTTTTAAATCATCTATCTTTAGACAACCAACATTTTTGTGTAAGCGAACTGAAAACACTTTTAAACCATCCGTCTTTAGACAAACTTTTGTGAACCGAACTGTAAAACCCCCAATCATGTCTCATCAGTGGCCCGAAAACGTGGGGATTCTCGGGATCGAGTTCTATTTCCCCTCCCAATACGTCGACCAAACCGAGCTGGAGAAGCACGATCAAGTTTCCGCCGGCAAGTACACCATCGGGCTGGGTCAGGCCAAAATGGGCTTCTGCAGCGATCTGGAAGACATCAATTCGATCTGTCTCACGGTCGTCAGCAACTTGATGAAACGTTACGAGTTGGACTACGCTCAGATCGGTCGTTTGGAAGTCGGAACAGAAACGCTTGTTGACAAATCCAAATCGGTAAAAACGGTTCTCATGGAGTTGTTCTCTTCAAGTGGGAACTTCAACGTTGAAGGCGTTGACACAACAAACGCGTGTTACGGTGGTACGAACGCGCTATTTAACGCGATCGCCTGGATAGAGTCTAGCTACTGGGATGGCCGGCTCGCGGTGGTAGTTTGCGCGGACATTGCTGTGTACGCAGAAGGCAGCGCGCGGCCCACGGGCGGAGCCGGGGCTATCGCGATGGTCATTGGGCCTCACGCACCCCTCGTGTTTGACCGCGGCCTGCGGGCGAGTTACATCAAACACGCGTACGACTTTTTCAAGCCGGACCTCACGTCGGACACTGTGACCTTTACAGATCTTTTGTAACTAAGCTGTCCGTACTAATAATTTTTCTGTTGATTTCCCCGTGCAGGTTCACTTTCATTTTGTAACTCAACTGTGTGACTCTGATAACACTATTCTTGATGATAGCCGCAAATTGGGCAAGCCTATGCAATTAGTGTTGGGCAAAAAGTTCAAGTTGGAAGTTTGGGAGACTCTTGTCAAGCATATGTCCATTGGGGAGATTTCCAAATTTGTCTGTGATAAATCGGTGAGCTATGTTATTTTTGTTTGGTTATTTTGAGTCTTCAGATTTGATTCTGTGCCCAATACCTACTTATTTCTATGTCTTTTTTCTGGAGTGTCTTTGTATAGATCTGTGGGTACCTGTTTTCCTCTTTATTATTATTATTTTTTTTTTTTTTATCTGCATGTGAGAAAGAAAAAGAAATGCACAAAACAAATCTTCTCTAGATTATAAATGAAATATCTCATTCAAACAATTGAGTACTTTGTTCAGAACTCACATAATAAGCATCATCAGCTTGTGTTTAAAAATATCCTAATGGTTCTGTTGAGATTGCATGTAGAATAATCTACCTATCATAGTTCCTTTTTATTTTTTACATCCTGATAGGTACTTTCTACTGAGAAGGAAGCTTGGTTATTGATTCCAACGGAGATTTATTCATACAGCCTTCACTTGATTGATTCTGTGACCTGCTTCTTCTTCCCTTCTTGTCCCTTTTAAGTAGGTATCAATTGTGTGACCCTGTGTTTAACCTCGTCCCTTTCAGACCTGACTGTCCTGTTTATTTTGACCCTTTTGTCTACAGCTACAATGTCATTTTTTTTTTTTTTTTTTTTTTTTTTTACTTCTTTTTTTTTCCATTTTCCGTTTGTTTTCAGCTAGTCTCCGCCTACCCGTTCGTGTCCAAGACCCTACGAGATGCCGCCAAACATTCTGCTGACGGGACACAACAGTCCAAGAGACATTTCTGGTTGCTACCTCAGATCTTAGCTCACTGTATTTATAATGGTATAATGTAGTTATGCCGTCGAATGCACCAGGGCAAGGATAGGTATATCCTGTCAGTCCACAAGTTTGGAGTAATCGGGTGTGTAAGATGATATTGCCAGGTTCAAACACTTCTGGGTGTGTTGGTCGTGATCGACTTGAAATCAATCCATGATCGACCAGTTGGGCAGCCCTGGTTTAAAACACTTTGCCCTAGTATATGACTAAGGTTTTCCTATTAAACTTGTGACGATCCAAAGAGCTTATTATTCCAGTCATGTTTTTCTTGTGGAATCTGGATTGAGTGTACCTAACTTCAGATTTCAATTTTGATGTGCCAGCCTAGTTAGCTTAGAGTGCCTTGTAGGCGCTAGGCCGCGGGTTCGATCCCCGCCCGGGGCGGATTTTATCCTAAACGGATAAGGTTCGTTCTCGGAACGACTAGCTTTTTTCTATCCTGTCTTCCTTGTCTTTTCGCTTTCTGGACGATAAGACCTTGGCAGTAACAGTTCCCCTATGAAACCTCTTGAAGGGGGAAAAATAGTGGAATTCACTGATTTTACAAGGAAAAGCTAGCTTTTTTCTATCCTGTCTTCCTTGTCTCTTCGCTTTCGGGACGATAAGACCTTGGCAGTAACAGTTCCCCTATGAAACCTCTTGAAGGGGGAAAAATAGTGGAATTCACTGATTTTACAAGGAAAATATGACACTGTTTTCGTTACATTAGGATTCTATTTCTATTGTATGTTAGACTCTTTTTCACCATGAAATAATGTAGAAACGTCTTATTTATAATTTATTTATTTATTTTTATATAGTTATCAGATTTTTATGTCTTAGAAGTTGTTTTTATAAAATAAAAAAAGTATGTAAAAGTTCCATTATTAATTTATCAAAAAATCTCTTTTTATATTAAATTTATTTCACTTTACTTAGGTGCTTTCTGGTCACTTGTAAGTAAGACATTTTGTCTTTTTCAGAGGACCGAATACAAGATTTTTTATTCCAGATCCAATACCTATCTAATAGGTACCTACAAAAAAAATCACCTAGATTAGATACCTTAATAAATAATTGAGCTGTCAGCAACCTAGGTACTTGATACCACTAGTCGAAAGCATATCCTACTGGCCTATCATTCGATAGACCCGGGTTCGATTCCCGAGCGGTTAATGTACGTGAGTGACAAGCAAGGAAAAATTGGCATTTACGGGCTCAAAACATAATCAAACTCCATTTAACGCTGTGTGTGGTAGCAGGGCATGCAAAGGGAGGGTGAGAACATATCTTTTCAATTTAGCCACAGTAATGCATAAACACAAAAGAATATGACCCATTGGTACACTTACTTCAGTAGTTGAGACTTAGCGTGGTAAGCTGAATGGCATGGGTTCGAACCCCATCTGAGGCATAGATTTTTTTAGAAACTCTTTCCATATTCCAGCACTAGTTATACCAGTGCCACAGTACCTATATTACATTATGACGATTTATGTCGATGTGTATGAAAAGAAAAAAAAAAAAAAAGCTTTCTAAAATTTCCTCAAAAATATATTAAAAATGTCTCATTTTCCGTGTGTTTTTCAGCTAGTCTCCGCTTAATGCCGCCAAACATTCTGCTGACGGGCCAGAACAGTCCACGAGACATTATCCCAAATTTCAGCTTCTCATCTTATTTAGCCATTCAAGAAATATTCAGGGGTTCCAAGACTTTTCGAACGCTCTGTATAATCAGAGGAAATAAATTTCTCCTCAATATCGTAGTAAAATCACTTATTTATGAAAAGCGTCATGGAAAAAAAAGAGGACAGTTTTTACATGGTTTTTTTTTCCAAATTATTTATGAAAAAGTCCCATTTCCCGTGTGTTTTCAAGTCCCATTTTCCGTGTGTTTTCAAGTCCCATTTTCCGTGTGTTTTCAAGTCCCATTTTCCGTGTGTTCTCAAGTTCCATTTTCCGTTTGTTTTTAAGTTCCATTTTCCGTTTGTTTTCAAGTCCCATTTTCCGTTTGTTTTCAGCTAGTCTCCGCCTACCCGTTCGTGTCCAAGACCCTACGAGATGCCGCCAAACATTCTGCTGACGGGACAGAACAGTCCAAGAGACATTGCTGTGGTGTACAAATGCACACGGGCTATGAGGACCTGAATGAACTACTCAAGAAAAGCCAAGACCTGACGTTTACTATAGGTAAAAAGAAATTTAATTTTTAGGTGAGACGAAGGGAAATTTAATTTTATTATAGGTGAGACGGAACAAAATTAAATGAAGCTTGCCGGGAGGCTATGAGGACCTGAATGAACTACTCAAGAAAAGCCAAGACCTGACGTTTACTATAGGTAAGAAGAAATTTAATTTTTAGGTGAGACGAAGGGAAATTTAATTTTATTATACATAGGTGAGACGGAACAAAATTAAATGAAGCTTGCCGGGAGGTGTTAGAAGCGACACACAGTGTTTTGAGCTTTTTCGGTAATAATAACAATGTTTGAGAGGCTCCATATCTGGCGTAAAATTGGCCTAAAGTTTCTCTTAACTGTCCCTTCTGTTCTTTTTACGTTCCTTATCCTATAGGAAGGAAAGTAATGTAATCGGGTCAAATTTTCGATGGTCCGTTTTTAGTGTCAAAACACGTTTTGAGGTCCCTTTTCCTAATCCTATAGGAAGGAAAGGTAATCGGGTCAAATTTTCGATAGTCCGTTTTTAGTGTCAAAACACGTTTTGAGGTCCCTAGAGCCTAAATCCAAAGTTTCAGCCATTGGTCCGTGTGTCTGTCTGTAAACTGCCGGGGGGTGTTAGAAGCGACACACACAGAGTTTTGAGCTTTTTCGGTAATAATAACAATGTTTGAGAGGCTCAATATCTGGCGTAAAATTGGCCTAAAGTTTCTCTCTCTCTTTTTTTTTCTCTTTAAAGCGCTTTAACTCTACGGGCAGTAGGTCGTTCACGCTGATATCCCTAGGTTACATTAGATTGAATAGATTGAGGGTTTTGAAGTATAGGAATAGATAATCAACCCCTTCAACATCGTCGGATAGGGAGGGAGGTGGGGCAAAGAGGAGCGGATGTGGGCATGTGTGAGGCAGACAAGGATGTGTTGGATGGAGAGGGTTTAGAGGGAAAGTTTCTCTTAACTGTCCCTTCTGTTCTTTTTTTTTTATCACAAAACTTCTGAATCCTTCTTATTTCTCTCTTCTCCCTCAGAACTTCTGCAAGTAGAGTCCCCCGAAGAATACGAACAGGAATCCTGGCAACTGACAGAAGCGGAGAAGTTGGCCTCCATACCCAAACTCAAAGAGGATGGCAACACCCTGTATAAAGCGGGAAACATACAGGGTGCCCTGGACAAGTACTCGACCGCGCTGGGCTATTTGGAACAACTCATGTTGAAGTGAGTAGACAAAGAACTGTCTCTTAGGGATAGGCGATATATAAAGTTATGAATTAGGTAACTACAAAACTTATTACCTTTATATGATACAATGGATACACGTTCCGGTTTTGATCTTATCCGAATCGAGTTTCATCCATCTCCGTGGACTTTTTCAAGGAAACTCTCCTTGTTTCCTTGAAAAAGTCCACGGAGATGGATGAAACTCGAGTCGGATAAGATCAAAACGGGAACGTGTATCCATTGTATCATATAAAGGTAATAAGTTTTGTAGTTACCTAATTCATAACTTTTAGACAGTTAACACTTTTTGTAAGCAAACTCAAAACACTTTTAAATCATCTATCTTTAGACAACCAACATTTTTGTGTAAGCGAACTGAAAACACTTTTAAACCATCCGTCTTTAGACAAACTTTTGTGAACCGAACTGTAAAACCCCCAATCATGTCTCATCAGTGGCCCGAAAACGTGGGGATTCTCGGGATCGAGTTCTATTTCCCCTCCCAATACGTCGACCAAACCGAGCTGGAGAAGCACGATCAAGTTTCCGCCGGCAAGTACACCATCGGGCTGGGTCAGGCCAAAATGGGCTTCTGCAGCGATCTGGAAGACATCAATTCGATCTGTCTCACGGTAGTCAGCAACTTGATGAATCGCTACGAGTTGGACTACGCTCAGATCGGAAGGCTGGAAGTTGGAACAGAAACGCTTGTTGACAAGTCGAAATCGGTGAAAACGGTTCTAATGGAGTTGTTCTCTTCAAGTGGGAACTTCAACGTTGAAGGCGTTGACACAACAAACGCGTGTTACGGTGGTACGAACGCGCTGTTCAGAAAACGGTTCTCATGGAGTTGTTCTCTTCAAGTGGGAACTTCAACGTTGAAGGCGTTGACACAACAAACGCGTGTTACGGTGGTACGAACGCGCTATTTAACGCGATCGCCTGGATAGAGTCTAGCTACTGGGATGGCCGGCTCGCGGTGGTAGTTTGCGCGGACATTGCTGTGTACGCAGAAGGCAGCGCGCGGCCCACGGGCGGAGCCGGGGCTATCGCGATGGTCATTGGGCCACACGCACCGCTCGTGTTTGACCGCGGCCTGCGGGCGAGTTACATCAAACACGCGTACGACTTTTTCAAGCCGGACCTCACGTCGGAGTACCCTGTCGTTGATGGGAAGCTCTCTATCCAATGCTACCTAGGCGCGCTGGACGCTTGTTACCAAGGCTACCGCGCGAAGGCGGCGAAACTAACCGGGAAGGAACTCTCCCTCGGTGATTTTGACGCGGTTCTATTTCACACGCCGTACTGCAAGCTTGTACAGAAGTCCTTAGCTCGGCTCGCATACAATGACTTCATCTCGGCCACAGATAGGTCACAGTACGAAGGTGCGGAAGCTTTCGCTCACATAAAAAACCTCGAAGACACGTACTTCAACCGGGACATCGAACAATACTTCATGAGCCATAACTTGTACAGAAGTCCTTAGCTCGGCTCGCATACAATGACTTCATCTCGGCCACAGATAGGACGGAATATGAAGGTGCGGAAGCTTTCGCTCACATAAAAAACCTCGAAGACACGTACTTCAACCGGGACATCGAACAATACTTCATGAGCCATAGTAGCTTGTACAGAAGTCCTTAGCTCGGCTCGCATACAATGACTTCATCTCGGCCACAGACAGGACGGAATACGAAGGTGCGGAAGCTTTCGCTCACATAAAAAACCTCGAAGACACGTACTTCAACCGGGACATCGAACAATACTTCATGAGCCATAGTAAGCAATCCTTCGAGCGCCTGACGAAACCGGGGCTCTACCTTGCCAACCTGATAGGAAACATGTACACGCCCAGCCTGTACGGGTGTCTCGTCTCCCTACTCATACAAACCCCATGGGAACGCCTCCAAGGGATGTCCCGTATAGGTCTTTTCTCCTACGGGTCTGGTCTGAGCAGCTCACTCTCAAACATCTGATAAAGGTTGTGGTTATGTACCGGGTTGAGTTGATACAGGACTAGGTAAGACAGGACATTGTTTCTACAGTTTGGCATGGGAGAGGTAACTTAAAAACAACTACAGTTTGGCATGGGAGAGGTAACTTAAAAACAAGGCAAGTTTACCAACCTTGCCTAGCTCAACCCGTTACATAAACACAACCTAACTCTCTCCCCCCACAGATAACATCAAGGCCCTCTTCCGGCGCGGCAAAGCTCACATGAACGTGTGGAATTGTGAGGAGGCAGGCGCGGATTTGAAGCGCGTCGCCGCCCTGGATAGCACAATGCTCGGGCCTGTTAGTTCCATGCTAAAACAGCTGAGCAGTAAAGTCAAGGAGAAGGATGAGGACACTAAGAACCGGATGAAAGGGAAACTATTTTGAATTTGAAAAGTACCTTCCTACTAAGGTACAAGGCATGGTCCCCCCTGAAACAACCAAATTAATCATGTGCTTATTCTTTAAGTTGATCCTGCGTTTATTAAATGCATAGGGACGCCAGCCTGGTTGGCTTGGTGGGTAGAGCATCTGCCTTTGTAAACGCCAGGCCGCGGGGTCAATTCCCGCCGAGGGCGGATTTTATCCTGAAGGGATAAGGTTCGTTCTCGGAACGGCTGGCTTTCTCCTATCCTGTCTTCCTTCCCTTCGATTTCGGGATGACAAGACCCTGGCAGTTACAGTTCCCTCTATCGACCCTCTTGGAAATCATAGGTAATCCTTTTCTTTACCTTTTCCCGTGTTCAAACGGGGTTGGCGTTTTTCGTCAGCCTCTCAATCAGCCCTAGCTAGGGTGATTGCTTTGGGCTGACATTTGATTCTGACTACAAAAAAAAAAAAAAAAAAAAAAAAAAAAAAAAAAAAAAAAAAAAAAA
>NW_007377771.1:191360-228551 GCF_000475195.1 Diaphorina citri
AGTATTAAAAGTCAAATATTACAGTCACCAACATTTGTGTTCTTTCTCGAATCAAACAACACCTTAGGAAGCTGAGCAGACTATTCAACTTCTCCTTGGAAGTGGCATCAGAGTCTCGGTTCACTGTAGCACTGCAGGTTCTTTCCTCACCTAGATTAGATACCTTAATAAATAATTGAGCTGTCAGCAACCTTGGTACTTGAGACCACTAGTCGAAAGCATATCCTACTGGCCTATCATTCGATAGACCCGGGTTCGATTTCCGAGCGGTTAATGTACGTGAGTGACAAGCAAGGAAAAATTGGCATCTAGGGGCTCAAAACAAAACAATCGAACTCCATTTAACGCTGTGTGTGGTAGCAGGGCATGCAAAGGGAGGGTGAGTACATTTCTTTTCAATTTAGCCACAGTAATGCAAAAACACAAAAGAATATGACCCATTGGTACACTTGCTTCAGTAGTTGAGACTTAGCGTGGTAAGCTGAATGGCATGGGTTCGAACCCCATCGGAGGCAAAGATTTTTTTTAGAAACTCTTTCCACATTCCAGCACTAGTTATACCAGCGCCACAGTACCTATATTACATTATGACGATTTAAGTCGATGTGTATAAAAAAAAGCTTTCTAAAATTTCCTCAAAAATATATTAAAAATGTCTGATTTTCCGTGTGTTTTTCAGCTAGTCTCCGCTTAATGCCGCCAAACATTCTGCTGACGGGCCAGAACAGTCCAAGAGACATTATCCCAAATTTCAGCTCCCAAATTTCAGCTTCCCATCTTTAGCCATTCAAAAAATATTCAGGGGTTCCAAGACTTTTCGAACGCTCTGTATAATCAGAGGAAATAATATTTTCCTCAATATCATAGTAAAATCACTTATTTATGAAAAGCGTCATTAAAAAAAAAAAAAAAAATGGACAGTTTTTTTTAAAAAAATCACCTAGATTAGATACCTTAATAAATAATTGAGCTGTCAGCAACCTTGGTACTTGATACCACTAGTCGAAAACATATCCTACTGGCCTATCATTCGAAAGACCCGGGTTCGATTTCCGAGCGGTTAATGTACGTGAGTGACAAGCAAGGAAAAATTGGCATTTACGGGCTCAAAACATAACAATCGAACTCCATGTCCATTTAACGCTGTGTGTGTAGCAGGGCATGCAAAGGGAGGGTGAGTACATTTCTTTTCAATTTAGCCACAGTAATGCAAAAACACAAAAGAATATGACCCATTGGTAACACTTACTTCAGTAGTTGAGACTTAGCGTGGTAAGCTGAATGGCATGGGTTCGAACCCCATCTGAGGCATAGATTTTTTTTAGAAACTCTTTCCACATTCCAGCACTAGTTATACCAGCGCTACAGTATCTATATTACTTACATTATGACGATTTATGTCGATGTGTATAAAAAGAAAAAAAAAGCTTTGTAAAATTTCCTCAAAAATATATTAAAAATGTCTCATTTTCCGCGTGTTTTTCAGCTAGTCTCCGCTTAATGCCGCCAAACATTCTGCTGACGGGCCAGAACAGTCCAAGAGAAATTACCCCAAATTTCAGCTTCTCATCTTTAGCCATTCAAGAAATATTCAGGGGTTCCAAGACTTTTCGAACGCTCTGTATAATCAGAGGAAATAAAATTTTCCTCAATATCATAGTAAAATCACTTATTTATGAAAAGCGTCATGAAAAAAAAAAAAAAAAATGGACAGTTTTTTTCAAATTATTCATGAAAAAGTCCCAGTGTGTTTTGAAGTCCCATTTTCCGTGTGTTTTCAAGTCCCATTTTCCGTGTGTTCTCAAGTCCCATTTTCCGTTTGTTTTCAGCTAGTCTCCGCCTACCCGTTCGTGTCCAAGACCCTACGAGATGCCGCCAAACATTCTGCTGACGGGACAGAACAGTCCAAGAGACATTGCTGTGGCGTACAAATGCACACGGGCTATGAGGACCTGAATGAACTACTCAAGAAAAGCCAAGACCTGACGTTTACTATAGGTAAGAAGAAATTTAATTTTTAGGTGAGACGAAGGGAAATTTAATTTTATTATACATAGGTGAGACGGAACAAAATTAAATGAAGCTTGCCGGGAGGTGTTAGAAGCGACACACAGTGTTTTGAGCTTTTTCGGTAATAATAACAATGTTTGAGAGGCTCCATATCTGGCGTAAAATTGGCCTAAAGTTTCTCTTAACTGTCCCTTCTGTTCTTTTTACGTTCCTTATCCTATAGGAAGGAAAGTAATGTAATCGGGTCAAATTTTCGATGGTCCGTTTTTAGTGTCAAAACACGTTTTGAGGTCCCTAGAGCCTAAATCCAAAGTTTCAGCCATTGGTCCGTGTGTCTGTCTGTAAACAAAATATCTCGAGAACGGTAAGAGCTAGAGACTTGAAATTTGGTATGTAGCTGTCAAATGTGACAAGGATGCGACACGAAACTTTTGGTTAACACCGGTGGCATTTTACCGCTTTTTGGCGGTTTTCGGTGCAATTTAACAATATCTCGGGAACGGTATAAGCTAAAGACTTAAAATTTGGTATGTAGTTCACAAATGTGACAAAAGGATGCAAAACAAAACGTTTGGTTAAGATGGTTGCTGCGCTTGTTTTTTTATCAACAAAACTTCTGAATCCTCTTATTCCTCATTCTCCCTCAGAACTTGCAAGTAAGAGTCCCCCGAAGAAATAGCAGAAAGGAAATCCTGGCAACTGACAGAACGGAGAAGTTGGCCTCCCATACTGACAAGTTAGCCGACGCGCGCTGCTGGCTATTTGGAACAAACTTCATGTGAAGTGTGAGTGACAACAAGAACTGTTTCTCTTTAGGCATAGGCGATATATAAATTATTGAACTTAGAACTACAAAACTTAATATACGTGTAATTGATACAATGGGATACACGTTCCCGGTTTTGATCTTATCCGAAATCGAAGTTTCATCCATCTCCGTGGACTTTTTCAAGGAAACTCTCCTTGTTTCCTTGAAAAAGTCGCACGGAGCATGAATGGAAATGAAACCTCGAGTCGGATAAGATCAAAACGGAACGTGTATCCATTGTATCATATAAAAGGTAAGTAAGTTTTGTAGTGTTACCTAATTCATAACTTTTATAACCTAGGATGTCTAATATAAACATAATTTAATAATAGGCGATATATATATCGATATTTCCGAATATCGGATATTTTATAAATATCCCCCATCCCTACTGTCTCTTTTTAAAAATTCGAAAAAGAAAATCTTTTTAAGAGCTTTTTTTTCATGGAAGAGAGGGGTAGAGAGAAAGAGAAGAGGAGAGGGTAGGAGTGTTAATAGAGGGAACTGTAACAACCAACAACAGAGGTCTTATCGCCTCGAAATTGAAGAGAGGAAAACAAGACAGGTTAGGACGTTTTAGGAGAAAGACAGCTGTTACGAGAACGAACCTTGTCTCTATAAGATAAATCCGACCCGGGTGAGAATCGAACCCGCGACTTAGCGCTTACAAGGCAGACGCGTTAGGGTAGAAACACACTACCATCACGTCATGTCACGTCACGTGACAGTAGTGTGGCTGTCCTGAACGAAATTACCTACAATATTATGGGAAAACTTTGAAGTTTGAACTATATCTTTCCGACTCCCCTTGACGTGTGATGGTAGCAGTGTGTTTCTACCTTTACTTTAACGTGTGCTGTTTTGTCATTATTCATAGCGCCATTAAAATTATCAATTTTTTGTCATCCATTAAAATTCCTTTTATCTTTTTCAGAGAAAAACCCAACGATGAAGACTGGAAAAAATTGAACGACCTGAAAATTCCCATCCTGTTGAACTATTCCCAATGTAAACTGGACCAGAAGGATTACTATTCTGTCATTGAGCACACGACCACCGTACTCACCTATGACCCAGGTAAGCGTAGCTTAACATAAGTGACATGACCTTTGGCTTTCTGGCAGTCATTACACTACCTTACCGTGCTGGAGGTACGGATTTTTTTTTTTTTTTTTTTTTGTTCGATAGAGGGAACTGTAACTGCTAAGGTCTTATCGTAACCGAAAGCGAAGAAAGGCAGGATAGGAGAGAACCTAGAACAAACCTTATCTGTTTAGGATAAAATCCATCCCGGGCGGGAATCTAACCCGTGTCCTAGCTCTTACAAGGCAGACGCGCTACCAACCAACCAAGCTAACTAGGCTGCTTTTCACAATTTTGAATGTAGTTTGTCTCTGAGTTTGCTTTTGATTCTCTTATGGCCACTGTCTGAATTTAAACTCAGTTCAACTCTCGGATGATTAACCAATCTGATTGGCTGAATTTATTAAAATCAACCAATAAGATTTGTAGATTCGTATAAACTAAACTTGACTGAACTAAACTGATTTTGAAGTCCGATTATGTCCCGGCCATTTAACTCTCAAACATCTGATAAAGGTTGTGGTTATGTACCGGGTTGAGTTGAGACAGGACTAGGTGAGACAGGATATTGTTTCTACAGTTTGGCATGGGAGAGATATATCTCATTATACTAACCGTTTGAACAATTATACAGAGAGTAAATGGAAAGGTTACCTTTGACAAAAAAAAGAGTGTCCAAAAAATCTTACCTTTATGTCGATCATTAAAGTCATCATTATATTGGCCGCGGTGTTTATCTTCTTCGGCCGCCTCGGCCTCCAGATCCGACCAATCCTTGCCCGACTCTTCACTGCTGCCCAGTTCCTCTTCACTTTCGTCCGACTCTTCACTGGCCTCCGAATATTCCGAGTCCTCCTCTTCACTGAACTCTTCGTCGTCCACATCTGTCGGCTCGTACACCTGGGGAGCGAAGAGGAAAGAGAAAAAAAAAGTTAGGTAAAAATAATAATAATCTTGGTCAGTCATCTTAGAGACGTGCAGGATCGGCAGAAGAACCCTCAACATTCAAACCTAAATCCTTTGAGGTTACAACGGTGCAGTGATTGAGATGAATTGCCCCGATGTTCTACATCCATAGAGACCAAACTCCGAACAGTCTACTATGAAAAACCCCACAATAATAGTAATAGTAATACATATATTGCAAAAATATTTAGACGGGTTACACTCTTGAAAAGAAGAACACAAATAGCTTTTACTCTTCACAGTTGGGGGAGGCACGCCCTACAGGTCGTTATTCTTACCTCATCTTCTTCGTCTTCATCATCCTCATCAGCTGCCTCAGCGTCTGACTCCGGATCCAGGAATGTCCAGCCTCCGTTCTCGAAGAACCCCTCGAAATCGTCCGTAATCGTTTTCATGATCTTGGTCCAGTTGAGCGATTGTATACCTGGGCGGAAAATATTTCAATTTAATTAAAATTTGAATTTGGGATCGAGTGGATTGGAACGCATCACATGCCTTCAAGTACACTCCATTTGTCAAAAAGAACCCCTCGAAATCGTCCGTAATCGTTTTCATGATCTTGGTCCAGTTGAGCGATTGTATACCTGGGCCGAAAATATTTCAATTTAATTAAAATTTGAATTTGGGATCGAGTGGATTGGAACGCATCACATGCCTTCAAGTACACTCCATTTGTCAAGGGTCTAGGTTTTCCATGATCCCAAATCAATTTAATTTTACTTCAACTTTCATTACAATATAATGAAATTTAAGAAAGGTGGTACCTAGCTATAAAAAGGGGATAAGTTAACCTATTTAAATAATAATAATAATAATAAATTTAAAAAAAAAAATAATAATAATAAAAGGGTTACACTTATCAGCAAGGGGGTGACACAAAATATACAGAAACGGATTAAATAAAAAATAAAAATGTAGGGTCTAGACTAAATAGGCGTTCACAACGGACCCTAGACCCTAGCCAAGAGTAGTCCACAACATTCGACCCTAGCCAAGAGTAGTCCACAACACTCGACCCTAGCCAAGAGGAGTCCACAACACTCGACCCTAGCCTAGCCCCGAAGTAAGAGACAATAATAAACTGAACGAACGAACCATGCTAATGAACATAAACGGCCTCAACAGAGCACTGGCCGTAAAGCTATGTCCACACATAGTCGACTCCGTCGATCGATCGACTGAAATCGTACACACTGCCTCGAGATTCACCTATGGTCAATCGACGCGATCGACTGTGTTTGGACACACCTCAGTAAATAGCTCCGGACCCTTTCAGAAAATGTTACAGGACTAGGGTCCAGGGTCCCCGTTCAGGTCGCTTATATTCATTAGCCTGTTTTTTTTTTCTCCCTCTAGGGTTAGGGTCGGGGCTCCGTTATGGACTATGGACGCCTACGAAAGCTGGATACGCAGAGAAGGAATACTCTCCCTCTAGGGTTAGGGTCGGGGCTCCGTTATGGACTATGGACGCCTACGAAAGCTGGATACGCAGAGAAGGAATACGAGTTGACTGGGTTCTGGAAATCCAAAATTTCAGGAAACTTGATATTTTAATAAAGCATTCCAACCTCCAATTTAGGGGAATTACTTTCAAACTGAGTTTCATAAAATTTGATTTCTTTCGTGGCTCCCTATCAGACTTCTTTTTCTCAATGTCGCAGACCACTAGATTTTTCAGATTTTTATCAGAAAATTCAAAGATTTCGATTTTTTCGGCCATATTTTTGGAACTTCTAAAGTTTATCGTTCCTTCATGGCTGTGTTTGGCAGTAGTATTCTAGTTTTTACCTTCAGAGTATCGGATATCACAGGAATTGAGCCACTTATATATATAATAGTAGATCTGTCATATGACAGGTTTCAGCAGAACCTTCTCCAGCTTTCTCGATCTTGGGCATCATTCTTCATTTGTTCATAAGTCCTTCCTCTTAAGATGCCTGTCAGCATACCAAACTTCCTTCTTCCCCTCGATCTACTTCCTTCGAATTTTTTGTTTGTAGATACCTACATAATAGAATCGACGTCGACCGACGGCCATCGGCTATGTGTGGACATAGCTTTATGCCCATTAATTTTTCTTTACCCCTCACTTGTGAATTCTAAAATACTCGTAATTATAGGACTCATTCCTGATTTCCAGTAGAGATTTGCAAAGGGTGAGTGAGTTATTTAGAACTACTCTTTTTAGTGGACTACTCAGTCAATAGAACAGTTTCGCTTACTTGGGTGATGTTTCAAAGTCATAGAGCAGGAAAAATGAGGACCAACGGAATTTTTCTTTTTCTTCTACGACTTCTAGATACCGAGATAAATCGATTTAAAAAATACCGGTAAATCGTGAAGTTTGACGTCACGGCATACGCTCCCGTAGGCGATGACGTCATAATTCATGACCTCCACTTCGTTTGTTTGTGCGCAAGCGTTTCTGCGCATTTTGACGTGAAATCTGACGTCACAACTCTTAGAACTTTTTCATTAGAACGGGAATTAAAAATGGAATTTTCGACCTTTTGAAGGTACCTACTTTTTCGGAGTTTTGACCTCAGATTTGGATTTTTCACGAAACGCGTCTTAGGCTGCTCTCAGGTGTTGGCTAAATCATTATTTCCAAGTAATGATGATGAAAAATCAGAAAATCCGGAATTCCATCATTAGTAATGACATTACTAATTCGGTCCAAATTTTCAAAATAGGGAAATGGGTGAAAAAATATCCGTTTTAGGATCTCCTATCTGATGAAAGAAAGAAAAAGAAGATCAAGAAGAAGTGTTTTTTATTTTTTAGTTCCTCAAATGAAATAGAAAGTCGCGTGATGTTCACACTATTTTTTTTTTTTTTTTTGCCTGCTCTAGGGATCGAACCCGCTGTTTTATTTAGGCTTTTATCTACCTTTACTCACCCGTCATTCGTTTCATCACAATATTAGGCCGCATATACAAGTCCTTCAGCTTCGGGTTGCCCTTGCTTCGACTCTCCTCCAGCTTATCCTACTCTACCCCTCTTATGACAAAATTCTTGCAAAATTTCTCAGAAATAGACTGTTTTTCTGGTCCTTCGGGTCGGATATATTCTACTGTATTTAAAATCGTGGTCATTTAATCTGATAGAAAAATTGTGGTCCTTCGACCCGGATTTATTCCATTTTATTCAAATTTGTGGTCGTTCGAGTCGGATTTATTTTATTTAGAGTTTTGTCTAACTTTGCTTACCTGTCATTCGTTTCATCACAATGTTCGGCCGCATATACAAGTCCTTCAGCTTCGGGTTGCCCTTGCTTCGACTCTCCTCCAGCTTATCCTGCTTCACCAGGTCCTCCTTCTCCTTTTCTTCGGCCTCTCGAGAGCGGAACTTCTTCTGCACCTCCTTGATGAGTCGGAACACGGTGTTCAGATTGGTGGACGGCGTGGAAGGCTGGCCCGGTTCGCGCTGATTTGAACTACGGTACGTTCTAAAGAAGAAAAAAAATGGTTTAAACTTAAATTAAAACCCGGTTTTTTTCCCCAACAGGTACTTTTTATTAGGTTTATTTTTGATATTCATAATAGAAAATAACAAGAGGATATAACGTAAGTGTTTGTGTGTTTGAATGAACACGGTGTTCAGATTGGTGGACGGCTGGCCCGGTTCGCGCTGATTTGCACTGCGGTACGTTCTGGAAGAAGCGAGGGGGGAGATAATCCGAATTGAGAAATAAAGTTAATAATTAAAGGATTTAAGTAAAAAGAAAGAAAATCTTTTATTGAATTTCGGTCTTTAGTTAGGTAATTTAATATATGATGTTGAATTTAAATACATAGATATTTTTCCCTAAAGATTGGAAGTAAGAGTGTGAGATTGCGGTACGTTCTACAGAAGAAAAAAAATGGTTTAAACTTAAATGAAAACCCGTTTTTTTCCCCAACAGGTACTTTTTATTAGGTTTATTTTTGATATTCATGATAGAAAATAACAAGAGGATATAACGTAAGTGTTTGTGTGTTTGAATGAACACGGTGTTCACATTGGTGGACGGCTGGCCCGGTTCGCGCTGATTTGCACTGCGGTACGTTCTGGAAGAAGCGAGGGGGGAGATAGTCCGGATTGAGAAATAAAGTTAATAATTAAAGGATTTAAGTAAAAAGAAAGAAAATCTTTTATTGAATTTTGGTCTTTAGTTAGGTAATTTAATATATGATGTTGAATTTAAATACATAGATATTTTCCCCTAAAGATTGGAAGTAAGAGTGTGAGATTCAATCCCAGCGAGGGATGAAATTCTCCCTCCTTAAGTGTGAAAAAAAGATAGTAGTAGCCCACCTACTGCTGGGGTAAAGGGACTGAGTGTTAGGTGGTAGAAAACGCCGAGCTTTAACGTCACCAAGAATTACCAAGGGTTGAATGGTAGAGATTGCTTCTGGCAATAATTTCGACCTTTGTTTCTAATTATTGTATTTTGTACATGATTATAACCAATGTGTGAGATTCAATCCCAGCTGAGGGATGAAATTCTCCCTCCTTAAGTGTGAAAAAAAAGATAGTAGTAGCCCACCAACTGCTGGGGTAAAGGGACTGAGTGTTAGGTGGTAGAAAACGCCGAGCTTTAACATCACCAAGAATCACCAAGGGTTGAATGGTAGAGATTGCTTCTGGCAATAATTTCGACCTTTGTTTCTAATTATTGTATTTTGTACATGCACCTGGGGGGAAAAATAACAAATGTAACAAAATTTAGAAATTTAATGGACAAATGTGAAAGTTCCAGTTGACATGTTTGCCAAATATCAATAAAATCAGCCAAACCATTTGGGAATTAAATTAAACCTTCGCTTGTTTTGTTCTATCAAATATACGAGACCTTGTTTAGACTGCTGGAGTAAAGGGACTTTCCAGTCCTATCTGGGCAGGCTGAACAAGGTATATGTAAATGCAGTTTCTTTGTGTTATTATGTCACAACTTTGGTGCTCACTGCAGCATTGTAGGATTTTTCCCAATAAGTATCTCAGGTAGGGGGCACCCGGGAACCCGAGCTCTCGGAATGGGGTGTCGAATTCGATCTCCTGCTTTGTAACGTGCTCGACCTGAGTTGGAAATAACAATACAATTATTAGAAACAACATTACATCAATAAAGAGATGCTCTATTAAACTGTTAATATAATGGAACAACTCTAAGCTGACACTATAAATAAAGCACTACTTATACAACTCACTCACAGACTCCTGAAGGCCCGACTAAGCCAAATCCCTCAAAATACGGCCCTTACGAATCCAACGGTCTTTGTTGAACCTTTGAGAACATAGAATAGGTACCTAGAATAAAATTTACCTTGTTTATCCTGAGATAGGACTGAAAAGTCCCTTTATTCCCGCAATCTAAAACCAGCCACTCCCCATCAGGTCTACCTGATGGTGTGTGTGCTCAATGCTCATCAGGTATAAGGTAGACCTGACAGGCGGACCTTTTCAGTCCACCTGATAGTGAGTGGCTGCAAGGGCTTCCTTTTTCCCTTACAACCTAAACACATTTTCTAGGACCTAAAACAGGTATTTTCTTCTCCTACCTTTTCCGTGAAGCTCTTGAACGCCGCTTTCAGTTTGGATCTCAATTCTCTCTCGGATTGTTCAGCCGCCAGATCGTCTCGATCGTGCATGTGTTGGTGTTTACCCAGATCTGTGTTGATCTCTCCCACCTGAACAAGAACAATGTTATTAGAACAGTTTTTATACCTTTAAATTTAGTCACAGGTCGCTCAAATTTTGCAGACAGCTTCCACAATTAATGATGATCAAAAGTGTCCGCGGGTCGGAACTCGAGAAATGTACGATTCGGTCGCTAGTGAACGCCAAAACTTCGAAAAAAAAAAAACTAAAAAAAAAGTTCGCAATGCTCAGGCCTTTAGAATCTTTAGATTTCAGCCGAAGTCGCTCGAACTTGGCACAGAGATTCGATAAATTATGTAGATCAAAAGTATTCTTGGGCCCTATTTCCAGAGGGTACGGTTCGGCCGTTATTCCGAACCAAAGTTTCGCCATTTAGGGTAACCCGTTGAAATATTTGCAATCGAAAGATGAGTGCTTTTTTTTTTTTTTTTTTTTTTTCGAGTCTAATACTGCCGTTCTCTTACCACGACCAGCCTGTTAAAATAGAACAGCATAAAAGATTTTCATTTCTCATCTTTGTTTTTCAACTGATACCTGATAAGCACACAAACTATCAGGTAGACCTGACAGGTCCGAATGTCAGGTCCACCTGATACCTAGAGGGAACTGAAGAGCAGAGCAGGAGAAGAGCAGGAGAAGAGAAGAGAAAAGAGAAGAGAAAAGAGAAGAGAAAAGAGAAGAGAAAAGAGAAGAGTAGAGAAGAGAAGAGAAAAAATGGAAGCTACATAGGGAAAAGTGTTGAGAGAATGGAAGTGAGAGGGAGGGCGAAGAAAAAATGGAAGGATTGTGCAAATCAAGACTTGAGCGTATTCCGTGACGCCAGAGTTTAAGATTTACCGGTATTTTTTAAATTGATTTATCTCCGGATCTAGAAATTGAAGAAGAAAAAGAAAAATTCCCTGGTTCATTTTTCCTGATCTTTAACTTAGAAACCTCACCCAAGTCAGCGCAACTGTTCTTCTCCCTTGAGTAGAATTGACACCGAGGCTAACTAATTATTCCAAGACTAATTATTATTCTATTCTGTAGCTTATTATTCTAAGACCAATATATCATACCAGAGGGGCAGGCTGCTGGGGCTCATTCTCCTTCTCTTCCTCATCGTCTTCTTCTTCGTCTTCTCCTATTTTTACACCAATTTCCATCGGCGTCTGTGGTATGGGCGTGCAACTTGAAATCCTGATGTTTTTGCATGAGTGTGCTGACACTGGGTTCGCGCCCGAGGAATGGAATTTTTTTTTATTTGTTTGCCTCGTTTTTTTTCTCTGTCACATGCTGTTTTCATGACGACAAAAAAAGACCATGTTCGTAACTGCATTGCCCTAGCACTTTAAAATGAACTGTGGGTGTATGTGCATTTTGTGCATTGTGCAGCTAGCTTCTTTTTCAAATTGGTTAAAATGGAGGCCGGACCCGACTCGTTGACAACCACTGTATCACCTGAAATCAAAAGAAAATAATTGGGGGGCACGGTTAGCGGGGTAACAAGTGACAGATTTGTTTGGAAAAAAAACCTAAAAGAGACCTCCAGGAGTGGATTGACAAAAAGTAAAAATGATGAAAGCGTTTAATTAGCATGCAGAAGATCCTAGGTTCAATTCTCGCGACCGAAAAAAAAAAAAAAAAAAAAAAACTCACAATGTTCGGCCGCATATACAAGTCCTTCAGCTTCGGGTTGCCCTTGCTTCGACTCTCCTCCAGCTTATCCTGCTTCACCAGGTCCTCCTTCTCCTTTTCTTCGGCCTCTCGAGAGCGGAACTTCTTCTGCACCTCCTTGATGAGTCGGAACACGGTGTTCAGATTGGTGGACGGCGTGGAAGGCTGGCCCGGTTCGCGCTGATTTGAACTGCGGTACGTTCTACAGAAGAAAAAAAATGGTTTAAACTTAAATGAAAACCCGTTTTTTTCCCCAACAGGTACTTTTTATTAGGTTTATTTTTGATATTCATAATAGAAAATAACAAGAGGATATAACGTAAGTGTTTGAATGAAGACGGTGTTCAGATTGGTGGACGGCTGGCCCGGTTCGCGCTGATTTGCACTGCGGTACGTTCTGGAAGAAGCGAGGGGGGAGATAGTCCGGATTGAGAAATAAAGTTAATAATTAAAGGATTTAAGTAAAAAGAAAGAAAATCTTTTATTGAATTTCGGTCTTTAGTTAGGTAATTTAATATATGATGTTGAATTTAAATACATAGATATTTTTCCCTAAAGATTGGAAGTAAGAGTGTGAGATTCAATCCCAGCTGAGGGATGAAATTCTCCCTCCTTAAGTGTGAAAAAAAAAGATAGTAGTAGCCTACCTACTGCTGGGGTAAAGGGACTTAGTGTTAGGTGGTAGAAAACGCCGAGCTTTAACGTCACCAAGAATCACCAAGGGTTGAATGGTAGAGATTGCTTCTGGCAATAATTTCGACCTTTGTTTCTAATTATTGTATTTTGTACATGATTATAACCAATAAAGAGTCTTATTGTATCATTATAATTTACCTTCAACTCAAGAGTCAATTATTAAAGCTCTACTTACACTTCTTTCACATAGATCACATTGGTGTCTGAGTTCGGATTTTCGCCGCGCGCCACCGTCGCTCCCGGGTGAAAGAAGTTGATACGCAAGTACGTATAATCCCCCTCCACACTCTGGGAAATGTTCTTAATGGTGGAAATGTGGAACGGCACTTGCACGCCAAATATGGGCATGATTACCGTTTCATATTTGCGATCTGAAACAAATAGTCATTGAAAATTAAGAATGAAAGAAAAAAAAAAACCATTTGGAAAAACAACCATAGGTATAATACCCCTCCACACTGTGGGATATGTTCTTTATGGTGGAAATGTCATAATATATTCTTATTAAGTTGTAATTTTAGTTGATGTCATTGTAAAGAACAAAATAAAATTACATTCTTTGGAAAAAAAAAAAAAGATAACACTGTGGGATATGTTCTTTATGGTGGAAATGTCATAAAATATTCTTATTAAATTGTAATATTAGTTGATGTCATTGTAAAGAACAAAATAAAATTACATTCTTTGGAAAAAAAAAAAAAAGATAAAATCCACCTCGGGCAGGATAGACAGATGATTGTTGTAGAAAAGAGATAGACAAATGATTCTATCACAGTCGTGTTCAGAACAAAATTTCCTATCCACAAATGCAAACTCCCAAAAAAGAGCGTAAGTGACGTAGATCACTCCTCAATTAGAATTTAGGAATGGTCTATCTATAGGTTATTTAAAAGTTCATTACTTACCCACGTAGAGTTTGAGATTGATAACTTCTGGCTCTTGAGGCATTTGACTCCTGGATTTGTACGATACATTGTTCTTGCGGACCTTCTCGTCCTTTTTGGATCCTCCTGGAAAAAAAAGAAAAAAAAAACAGTAAGAATAATGTTTTTTATACTGCTTCTCAACCTCAGTGAAGTAGCGGTAAGTGTGGTGGACTTCGGATCTGGAGTTTGGTGGTTCGAGTCCAAGACAAATCCTTTTTGGATCCTCCTGGAAAAAAAACAGTAAGAATAGTGTTTTTTTATAATAATAATAAATGTCTTTCTTTGTGTTATTATTTCACAACTTTGGTGCTCACTGCAGCATTGTAGGATTTTTCCAAATACCTATATCTTTTTTATACTGCTTCTCAACCTCAGTGAAGTAGCGGTAAGTGTGGTGGACTTCGGATCTGGAGTTTGGTGGTTCGAGTCCAGGACAAGTCATATCAGAAATTTTTCGAGGTGTAATAATCGCCCATCTGATGAGGGAAATACTAGGAGATGGATATTCTACGACACAGACCACATGCGTCTAATGTAGTCGGTGTTTCATCGGTACGAAATAAAAACGGGGTGAGCCTGGCAGTTCAGCGTGGGAATGCGGCTTCGATTTTGAGTGCCCTTCCAGGACATAAAAACCTGGAAGGGGTGTTTGATTTGTAATTTTGTATAAATACAGAGTATGACTGTTTTACACAAAACGGGGTGACACTCTTTTTTCTTCATCTCAAGCTGGTTTCGTACGAAATAAAAACGGGATGGCACTCTTTTTTCTTCATCTCTAACTGGTTTCTTTTCTACTCGACGGGGATCGAACCCACGTCCTTCTGATTAGGTTACCTTGTTCAGCAAGTCGCTGGCGGGCTGATTCGTTGAGAGCTATGGCCAGCTCCTTCTGATGTTGTTTGCGTTTCTCCTCGGTGGATGAATCCTGCCTGAGTTTCCTACGAAATAAAAACGGGATGGCACTCTTTTTTTCTTCATCTCTAGCTGGTTTCTTTTCTACTCGACGGGGATCGAACTCACGTCCTTCTGGTTAGGTTACCTTGTTCAGCCAGTCTCTGGCGGGCTGATTCGTTGAGAGCTATGGCCAGCTCCTTCTGATGTTGTTTGCGTTTCTCCTCGGTGGATGAATCCTGCCTGAGCTTCGAGTCTAATACTGCCGTTCTCTTGCCACGACCAGCCTGTTAAAATAAAATGAAATATTCAAAATAAAGTTTATGGTCGGTTTCACCTAGAAGGTCTGATAAGCTAACAGCCTGTTAGGTTCCATTTGATTAGTATAAAGCCGTATTCGATTATGTGACTTTTTTTATAGTCAAACATGGCTGAACCAATGAATTTGTAAGATTCCGCTTTGTGGAGCAAGTGTGGACGTCCGTGGCGGAATCTCATGTTGACTATAAAAAAAAGTTACATAATCGAATACGCCTTGAGCTAACAGGCTGTTGGGGGCTAAAAAGAAGTGGTGAAACCCATCCTAAATTATGGAATTTCCAGCTAGTTTGTTTACCTACCTAGATAAAAAAAAAATACTAATAATAGATCAGTTGCGCTTACTTCGGTGATGTATCAAAGTCATAGAGCAGGAAAAATGAGGACTGACGGAATTTTTCTTTTTCTTCTACGACTTCCAGATCCCGAGATAAATCGATTAAAAAAATGTCGGTAAATCGTGAACTTTGACGTCACGGCATACGCTTCCGTAGGCGATGACGTCACATCAAATGTCCCGAGCAAAGCTTCCTCGCAGGCAACGCATTAATGTGTTTGTGTGCATACGTTACCGCGCAGTTCTTTCTGCTCCTCCGCTAGCGCGCTTGCATAGTGGCGCTACCTAACGGACGAAAAAAACAACTGCGTAAAATCTGACGTCTTTATTCTATCAGTAACAGAGAAGCAATAGGGGTAATTAATTATTCAGAAGCCATGACAGTGAAAAAGAAAACTCCTTTTTGTGTTTAAAATAACTCTGTAACACTGGTCACTGCTCAATTGAGACAGCTTTTTCTGTAGCAATTTTCCATTGACAAGTACCGCAATAGGTTCATTATCTGTGCTGAAAACTTTTCAAATGATTTTCATCTTCACCTCAGCAGAAGCCAAGATTTGAATCTACAGTTTTAGTTAACGGAAAATGAAAATTGAATTTTCAACTTTTTACAGTTATTTTTTTGGAGTTTTGACCTCAGATTTGGATTTTTCCCAACTTTTTACATAGGAATCGACCATTTATTTATAATTTTTACCAATTGCAACTGCTCCATTTGATTTTTTTCCTCTTCTTTTTTCACAGGTTTGATAGATGGAACTGTAACAACGGAGATCTTATAGTCCCGAAATCAAAGAGGAGGGAGGATAGGAATCCAGGGGGAAACCGGGGACTAATTTTCAAAGGTTCCTACAAATAGACACCGAGGCTAACTAAGTAATTATTCCAAGACTAATTATTATTCTATTCTGTAGCTTATTATCCTAAGACTAATATATCATACCAGAGGGGCAGGCTGCTGGGGCTCATTCTCCTTCTCTTCCTCATCGTTAGTATAGCTTCGCTATATGTGTTGGTGATTTCTCTCACCTGAATAACAACGTTATTAGAACGAGTTTTAACTATAAAACTGGGGGTCTGGCTGGGGGACGTTAAACAGGGAGTAGAGCAGCTTAGTCTGGCTGGGGGACTTTGAACAGGGAGTATACAAGCCTGAATTTCTCTTGCTAAAGAAATAGCAGAGGTTGAGTGCAAAGGGAATCAACTCGTAAAATTTGTAGCCAAAACCAAATGTCAGCCCAAAGCAATCACCCTAGTCGGGGCTGGATTGAGAGGCTGACGAAAAACGCCGACCCCGTCTGTAAGTACATGGGTAAAGGCGAAGAGTAGAATAGACACCGAGGCTAGCTTCTTCTTTAAATTGGTTAAAATGGAGGCTGGGCCGGATTCGTTGACAACCACTGTGTCACCTGAAATCAAAAGAAAATAATTGGGCGGGGCACGGTTAGCGGGGTAACAAGTGACAGATTTGTTTGGAAAAAACATAAAAGAGATCTCCAGGAGTGGATTGACAAAAAGTAAAAAAGATGAAAGCGTTTAATTAGCATGTAGAAGGTCCTAGCTTCAATTCCCGCGACCAAAAAAAAAAAAAAAAAAAAAAAAAGAAAAACACTCGTTTTACGGTTGTAACACTTTCTGATGTTCCCCTGTTGCCCCAGCACCTAAAAGGGAAGTATTGCGTTTCTTCTCGCCCAATGAGAGAGATAAAGAGATTAGCAGTTGTTTTATTGCCAGCTACGAACTAAAGATGGCGATGAAGCAGTTTTTTTCCTTATTTTTAAACATGGTTTTATTTAATTTTAAAAGGTGCCCGTACTATTTGGAAGTTTTTATATTTATAATTTGTTTTTTGTTTGTTTTTTTTTTTTTTTACTTTTTTTCCTTCTTCTTCTTCTTCTTCTTCTTCTTCCTCTTTTGAAATGTTTACATTTTCATAAACTCACCAATAAACAGCGCATACGTCTTCCCCTCCTTATCTGCCGACTCCTTGTTGCTCAAATTGGCCAGCCCAATATTGACATTATACACCTGGTTCTTTTTCACTACCGCCGTCGTTTTCGGCGCTATCACCAACGAGCTCTCGCGAAACTCGATGCCCGTCACGAAGCCGAAGTTTTTCGTCAAACTGTCGACCAGTTTGGGTTGCTTCTGCTTGGCGAAGTCGAGACCGGCTTGGTAGACGTCGCACAGTTTGGTACCCGGGGTCAGTGCTTGCAGGATGGTGTCTTCCAGCTCGACTAGGAACTCGTGGTTGGCCTGTGGGAGGGGAGAAATGGGGGAAATATGAATATAATAAACGATACATAATGCAATAAACAGAGGAACTTACCCACTTGGAATTAATTCGAAATTTCGGAATTAAATCGTAAGAAAAGGATTTTTTTATATAATACTTTCTTTATTATTTGATCACTGAACATTTTGAATACAATAACTGGTAGGTATCACAATAAAAATTACAATAGAGACAAAAACGGGGGCCATTTATATTACCTGGATATAAATTTGGTACTTTCAAATGACCCATAAGTACAAACGCGAAAATCTAATGTTACTAAAACAAAAACATGTGAAAAGGGTTCCTATAAGAAACTGTAGAACTTGCACAGAAAACGGCTGGTAAGAGGCTTTCAAAGGCCCCAATCCACCCAAAACTCTAAACTTGCCTTGTCTAATGGTCCCTTTGCCTGGCTAGAACACTAACTTGAGGAGTAGAAGGTGTGTGGAAGGTAGGTAAGGAAAAAAAGGGGAAGAAAACAATGAAGGAGAAAATTGTGTCTGTGATTTCGTATCCAAGAAGCCATGTCTGAAAGGGAGAAACATTCAATTTGTCAATTATTGCCAATTAGGTAATTAGACTTATACTTTAGGATGGACAATTGGACACTTGTTGCTGTGTTGAAACCCAGAACAGGTTAGGTAGTAGACTGTCAATTTATTAATGTTATTGATGGGAATAGAATTGAATATACCCTGTTAAGCACGGTATGCGGGGCCTGCTTATACTGATAGAATGAGACTGAAAAGACCCTTTACTCCCACAGTCTTCAATGTCACAGACCTTCTTTAGTCTTATGTATTTGGTACACTATTTTTAAAATTAATTCCTGCAAAAAGGTTAGGAAGAAGAAGAAAAAGATCACAAATAAGATGGAAAATGATTGGGAAAATCAAAATTTAGATACTACCTACTAGAACATGTTGCCACAGAGGACAATGCAGATGTACTTTGGGGCCCTGCAAGGATTCACCTAAGAAAATCACTGAATTATAGGTATATTTTTTTTTTCTTCTACATTTAATCAACCACCTGATGCCAGAGAGCTGTGAAGTCCTAAAAGTAACAAAGAACAAGTGCCCCATTTGAAACTTACCTGAAGTGACGAGGCTTTACTGTACTGAGTGAACTCATCGAGACCAAAGAACGATACAATGGCATCAACCTGGGAAAGAGTATTCTCTGTTTCCTTGTTTGGAAATCCTTCCTGAAAACACAAGATGGGAAATTTCCTTATTCTATCAGTAACAGAGAAGCAATAGGGGTAATTATTCAGAAGCCATGACAATGAAAAAGAAAACTCCTTTTTGTGTTTAAAATAACTCTGTAACACTGGTCACTGCTCAATTGTGACAGCTTTTTCTGTAGCGATTTTCCATTGACAAGTACTGCAATAGGTTCATTATCTGTGCTGTAAAACTTTTCGAATGATTTTCATTTTCACCTCAGCAGAAGCCAAGATTTGAATCTACAGTTTTAGATAAGGTTTCATTTCTACAATGGTTGTCTTTCAACCATAATTCAACAGGTTTGAGGTGTACACTAAGTACACTGGAACAGTGGTTGGGAGTTGGGAGGCCATAGAAGAGAATTCTGGATTTTAAATAAAAGAATGTTGCTAATTGTTATACATGAAAGAACCAACCAGTACCGTTAACCAGCGGCCTCTAGCAGTCATCTTACCTTCCAAGTCTTGTAGATCTTCTTGATTCGCCTGAGGTAGGCATCCTTATCGAGGGTAATCGACATTTTTTTAGTTAAAACCGCTCGACAGATTTAAAATCCAACATAACTCACGACCGTCGAAAGTTTCGAAGGCGAAAGCTGAAATAAAAAGAGCTTCACAAATCACAAGACAGAAGAAAATGTGTTTTGAAAAGACACAAGACGAAGAAAATTATAACTGTATAGAAATTACCAACGATTCCTACCAACGAAACTACAAATTCGTCAGGGTGTGACAAAAGACAATGAAGCGATATTTTTTTTCAATTTTTCATTGACAAGTACCACAATAGGTTCATTATCTGTGCTGAAAACTTTTCAAATGATTTTCATCTTCACCTCAGCAGAAGCCAAGATTTGAATCTACAGTTTTAGATAATTAAGGTTTCATTTCTACAATAGTTATCTTTCAACCATATTTCAACAGGTTTGAGGTGTACACCACACCAGAACAGTGGTTGGGAGTTGGGAGGCCATAGAAGAGAATTCTGGATTTTAAATAAAAGAATGTTGCTAATTGTTATACATGAAAGAACCAACCAGTACCGTTAACCAGCGGCCTCTAGCAGTCATCTTACCTTCCAAGTCTTGTAGATCTTCTTGATTCGCCTTAAGTAGGCATCCTTATCGAGGGTAATCGACATTTTTTTAGTTAAAACCGCTCGACAGATTTAAAATCCAACATAACTCTCGACCGTCGAAAGTTTCGAAGCCGAAAGCTGAAATAAAAAGAGCTTCACAAATCCCAAGACAGAGGAAAATCAGGAAAATGTGTTTTGAAAAGACACAAGACGGAGAAAATTATACCGCCATGCAAAACAAATCGGCCATCTTCTTTTGCGATTGCGGCACGAATTTGAGCACAGACCACTTTACAAGCCTCGTCCACATTGAACTAGACTCAACTGGAGTGTGAGAGTGAGCAGTGAGCTGTATTTTTTTATTATTTTTTTTTTTCTGTCACTCGCTCGATGAGTCAGATCCAAAAATATGTAGCTCACTCTCATCTCCCTACAGTTAATGATTATAACAGGGGTTTCCAACTTCCATGTGTATTGTGTATGCGGGCCACATGCTACATTGGCAGGTACTTCGCGGGCAAAATACACAAGGGAGCAGGCCCGTATCCAGAATTTTCTTGAGGGGATGGGGGTGGATGCTCGATTTTCAGAGTCCAGTCCACAGTCCATAATAAAGGAGCAAAAATCAAGCCCAAGGGGACTCACCCTGGCAGCTTCGCGGGCCACAAAAATGGTCTCGTGGGCCACAAGTGGCCGCGGGCCATTAGTCGGAAACCCCTGATATATTATAATCTAATATATAAAAATGAATGTTTGTGTGTGTGTGTGTGTGTGTGTGTGTGTGTGTTTGTGAACTTATTGCTTGCTTCCCTATACAGATTATAGGCTCGAAATGTTCTTAATGGTGGAAATATGGAACGGGACTTGTACGCCAAATATGGGCATGATTACCGTTTCATATTTGCGATCTGAAACAAATATTCATTGAAAATTAAGAAAGAAAGAAAAAAAAAAACATTTGGAAAAACAACCATAGGTATAATACCCCTCCACACTCTGGGATATGTTCTTAATGGTGGAAATGTCATAATATATTCTTATTAAATTGTAATGTTAGTTGATGTCATTGTAAAGAACAAAATAAAATTGCATTCTTTGGAAAAAAAAAAAAAAAAAAAAAAAAAAAACCCCCCGTATCATTATAATTTACCTTCCACTAAAGAGTCAATTATTAAAGCTTTACTTACACTTCTTTCACATAGATCACATTGGTGTCCGAGTTCGGATTTTCGCCGCGCGCCACCGTCGCTCCCGGGTGAAAGAAGTTGATACGCAAGTACGTATAGTCCCCCTCCACACTCTGGGTTCACAGTCGTGTTCAGAACAAAATTTCCTATCCACAAATGCAAACTCCCAAAAAAGGGCGTAAGTGACGTAGATCACTCCTCAATTAGAATTTAGGAATGGATTTAAAAGTTCATTACTTACCCACGTAGAGTTTGAGATTGATAACTTCTGGCTCTTGAGGCATTTGACTCCTGGATTTGTACGATACATTGTTCTTGCGGACCTTCTCGTCCTTTTTGGATCCTCCTGGAAAAAAAACAGTAAGAATAGTGTTTTTTATACTACTTCTCAACCTCAGTGAAGTAGCGGTAAGTGTGGTGGACTTCGGATCTGGAGTTTGGTGGTTCGAGTCCAAGACAAGTCATATCAATGATTTTTCGAGGTGTATTAATCGCCCATCTGATGAGGGACATACTACGGGATGGGCATGCTACGACACAGGCCACATGCGTCTAATGTAGTCGGTGTTTCATCGCTACGAAATAAAAACGGGATGGCACTCTTTTTTTCTTCATCTCTAGCTGGTTTCTTTTCTACTCGACGGGGATCGAACCCACGTCCTTCTGATTAGGTTACCTTGTTCAGCAAGTCGCTGGCGGGCTGATTCGTTGAGAGCTATGGCCAGCTCCTTCTGATGTTGTTTGCGTTTCTCCTCGGTGGATGAATCCTGCCTGAGTTTCGAGTCTAATACTGCCGTTCTCTTACCACGACCAGCCTGTTAAAATAGAACAGCATAAAAGATTTTCATTTCTCATCTTTGTTTTTCAACTGATACCTGATAAGCACACAAACTATCAGGTAGACCTGACAGGTCCGAATGTCAGGTCCACCTGATACCTAGAGGGAACTGAAGAGCAGAGCAGGAGAAGAGCAGGAGAAGAGAAGAGAAAAGAGAAGAGAAAAGAGAAGAGTAGAGAAGAGAAGAGAAAAAATGGAAGCTACATAGGGAAAAGTGTTGAGAGAATGGAAGTGAGAGGGAGGGCGAAGAAAAAATGGAAGGATTGTGCAAATCAAGACTTGAGCGTATTCCGTGACGCCAGAGTTTAAGATTTACCGGTATTTTTTAAATTGATTTATCTCCGGATCTAGAAATTGAAGAAGAAAAAGAAAAATTCCCTGGTTCATTTTTCCTGATCTTTAACTTGGTCAGCGACTTGTTCAATCAGTGTTCTAGAGACATCGATACTTACAATAGTGATAGCATTTACATTGTTTATTGTTTATCTACTAATATTGACATTCGGTGTACACGTGTAAGAACACTGGCATTCGCGGATCAATGGCGTATTGGGCATTATCAGATAGCGGGGGTAACCAAAGATCTCTCCAAACATAGTCAACCGGCCGTCGATCGACGAGGTGAATCTATGTTGTCGAGTCAGTGTGGACGTGACAGTCGACATCGATCGATGACCAGTCGATTATGTGTGGACCCTTAGCTTTTGGGACGATAAGACCTTGCAGTTCCAGTTCCTTCTCTCAAATCTCTTGAAAATTTTAATAATATAAACTTACACCCATATTTATGAACAAAATGCTGGCTCTTAAGTTCGTGCTAAGCATAGTCTCAAGGCATTTGATTGGTCAATTTTGACTTGAGACTGATCTAAGAACGATCATTCTTGTTCATAAATACGAGTGTAAGATTTACCGGTATTTTAAATCGATTTATCTCCGGATCTAGAAGTTGTAGAAGAAAAAGAAAAATTCCCTGGTTCATTTTTCCTGATCTTTAACTTAGAAACCTCACCCAAGTCAGCGCAACTATTGACTATCATACCAGAGGGGCAGGCTGCTGGGGCTCATTCTCCTTCTCTTCCTCATCGTCTTCTTCTTCATCTTCTCCCTTGAGTAGAATAGACACCGAAGCCAGCTTCTTCTTCAAATTGGTGAGAATGGAGGCCGGACCCGACTCGTTGACAACCACTGTGTCACCTGAAATCAAAAGAAAATAATTGGGGGGGCACGGTTAGCGGGGTAAGGAGTGACAGATTTGTTTGGAAAAAACCTAAAAGAGACCTCCAGGAGTGGATTGACGAAAAGTAAAAATGATGAAAGCGTTTGATTAGCATGCAGAAGATCCTAGGTTCAATTCTCGCGACCGAAAAAAGAAAAACACTCGTTTTACGGTTGTAACACTTTCTGATGTTCCCCTGTTGCCCCAGCACCTAAAAGGGAAGTATTGCGTTTCTTCTCGCCCAATGAGAGAGATTAGCAGTTGTTTTATTGCCAGCTACGAACTAAACATGGTGATGAAGCAGTTTTTTTCCTTGTTTTTAAACATGGTTTTACTTAAGTATTTAGTTGATCTCTGTGAGAGTGTAAAAGGTGCCCGTAAGTACTATTTGGAAGTTTTTATATTTTTAGGTAATTTGTTGTTTTTTTTTTACTTTTTTTCCTTCTTCTTCTTCTTCTTTCTTCTTCTTCTTTTGAAATGTTTACATTTTCATAAACTCACCAATAAACAGCGCATACGTCTTCCCCTCCTTATCTGCCGACTCCTTGTTGCTCAAATTGGCCAGCCCAATATTGACATTATACACCTGGTTCTTTTTCACCACAGCCGTCGTTTTCGGCGCTATCACCAACGAACTCTCACGAAACTCGATGCCCGTCACGAAGCCGAAGTTTTTCGTCAAACTGTCGACCAGTTTGGGTTGCTTCTGCTTGGCGAAGTCGAGACCGGCTTGGTAGACGTCGCACAGTTTGGTACCCGGGGTCAGTGCTTGCATACCGCCGTCGTTTTCGGCGCTATCACCAACGAGCTCTCGCGAAACTCGATGCCCGTCACGAAGCCGAAGTTTTTCGTCAAACTATCGACCAGTTTGGGTTGCTTCTGCTTGGCGAAGTCGAGACCGGCTTGGTAGACGTCGCACAGTTTGGTACCCGGGGTCAGTGCTTGCAGGATGGTGTCTTCCAGCTCGACTAGGAACTCGTGGTTGGCCTGTGGGAGGGGAGAAATGGGGGAAATATAAATATAATAAACGATACATAGTACAATAAACAGAGGAACTTACCCACTTGGAATTAATTCGTAAGAAAAGGATTACACTGTTTGCTCAGCAGTGTAATCCTAGCTTAAGAAAAGGATTTTTTTTTTTTAACAATACTTTCTTTATTTGATCACTGAACATTTTGAATACAATAACTGGTAGGTATCACAATAAAAATTACAATAGAGACAAAAATGGGGGCCATTTATATTACCTGGATATAAGTTTGGTACTTTCAAATGACCCATAAGTACAAACGCGAAAATCTAATGTTACTAAAACAAAAACATGTGAAAAGGGTTCCTATAAGAAAATGTAGATACTGTAGAACTTGCACAGAAAACGGCTGGTAAGAGGCTTTCAAAAGCCCCAATCCACCCAAAACTTTAAACTTGCCTTGTCTAATCGTCCGTTTGCCTGGCTAGAACACTAACTTGAGGAGTAGAAGGTGTGTGGAAGGTAGGTAAGGAAAAAAAGGGGAAGAAAACAATGAAGGGGAAGTATCACAATAAGTTTTACAATAGAGACAAAAATGGGGGCCATTTATATTACCTAAGTAAATGTAAGTTTGGTACTTTCAAAACTTTCAAATGACTCATACAAACACAAAAATCTAATGTTACTAAAAACATGTAAAAAGTGGTTCCTATAAGAAACTGTAGAACTTGCACAGAAAACGGCTGGTAAGAGGCTTTCAAAAGCCCCAATCCACCCAAAACTTTAAACTTGCCTTGTCTAATCGTCCTATAAAAACATTGAACTGTAGAACTTGCTCAGAAAACATCTGGTAAGAGGCTTTCAAAAGCCCCAATCCACCCATAACTTTAAACTTGCCTTGTCTAATGGTCCGTTTGCCTGGCTAGAAGACTAACTTAAGGAGTAGAAGATGTGTGGAAGGTAGGTAAGGAAAAAAAGGGGAAGAAAACAATGAAGGGGAAAACGATAAGAGGGGAATTTGTTTACCTTCATATCTTCCGGGGGATTCACCATAAGGGTTCGCACAATGTTAGAGCAGTACGACTTGTACCGTGCCCCAAGCAGACACACAATAACACCAAAGTGAAGCACATTCTTATCCGATGCTGTCGAGAATTTGAGATTGTAATGCCCACCACTCTGAATGATTGGCGGATAGCACATTTCCAGCTGAGATGTGTCTACGTTGCTCACATACTTTTTGTCCGTGAGAGCTTGCTCCACACCTGAAGATGAAGTGGAATGGTAAAAATCAGAATTATTTTAGTAAAATTTATAAATACTTCCAAATTCCCATCCTGTTTTAGTAAAGATTGTTTGTTTTATTGTTATTTAAATAGTGAGAGCTTGCTCCACACCTGAAGATGAAGTGAAATGGTAAGAATCAGAATTATTTTAGTAAAATTTATAAATACTTCCAAATTCCCATCCTGTTTTAGTAAAGATTGTTTGTTTTATTGTTATTTAAATAAGTTTGCCAACCACACCACCCAAAATTGTGAAATAAAAATACAAATAAATACAATTAATTAATTAATTAAATACTTCCAAATAGGAGTAAAGAGACTCTTCATCCCAACAGTGGGCTAGCCCAAATCTGAACTATGTTGAGGATAAATCCATACTTCAGCCGGGATTGAGCCCATGCCCTCCTAATCACCAGGCAAGCTTCTTGACCATTACAGCACTGAGGCAGGGTAATTAATTTCAATTGATCTTCACTCTTAACTTAAAGGTAAAAGTTTACCATGCTTAAAATAATAATAATAAAAATTGCTTTAAAAAACTCCAAGGTAAGATTTTACTTTGCTATAAAACTCTTACCTTCAGAGAGTTTGACATGTTTTACTTTCTTGTCAGCATCAACAATATCCAGGATTTGATCCTTGAGATATTTGTTGAACAGATCCACCGACACTTGTGAGGCTTTCTTGAGCACATTCAACTCGGATTCTTCTTTTACACTCATGATGTAGGCAAACACTGAGGTCATATCCACCTGTGATACAAAGATAAAGTCAATTGGCGACGGTAAAAACCAGTCAATTGAAGTCAATTAACACTGACTGGAATCCATGTAAAGTAGGTAAGATCAGAGGGTTTTGGTGAAATGCTGACCCATCCACCTGTGATACAAAGATAAAGTCAATTGGCGACAGTAAAAACCAGTCAATTGAAGTCAATTAACACTGACTGGAATCCATGTAAAGTAGGTAAGATCAGAGGATTTTGGTGAAATGCTGACCTATAAAGTAGTTGCTAATTTATTTGACAAGTACTAAGTAAGAAAAGCTAAGGACAAGCTTGGGCCAATTTGATACAATAAACTTTGGGACAACTTTAATTATACTTTAGGTATTTTTTTATTTATTTATTTTTTTTTATTTTTTTATAGGTAATAGAAAGAAAAAGGTAAATAATAAATAAACAAGATAGGTACTCACATTCTCAAACTTTTCATCGCCAAGCACCTTCTTCCACGCATCAATGAACGTTCCTTTGAAATTCTCCTTAGCAAACACACCAATGGATTTCCCCTTCTTGCTATCTTTGATAGCTTTGATGATGGTGTTGAAACTTTCTTTATCATCTCCATCTTTATTCCTTGTCAACAATTTCACTGGAGGGACATCATCATCTTTGACACTTTCAATTTGACGAAGGAACTCAATCTTTTTCTTGCTGGCCAAGAAGAGGATGGATTTCTCGGTGAACACAATAATTGTGTCTGTGATTTCGTATCCAAGAAGCCATGTCTGAAAGGGAGAAACGTTCAATTTGTCAATTATTGCCAATTAGGTAATTAGACTTACTTTGGGATGGCCACTTGTTGCTGTGTTGAAACCCAGAACAGGTTAGGTAGTAGACTGTCAATTTATTAATCTTATTGATGGAAATAGAATTGAATATACCCTGTTAAGCACGGTATGCGGGGCCTGCTTATACTGAGAGAATGAGACTGAAAAGTCCCTTTTCTCCCACAGTCTTCAATGTCACAGACCTTGTTTAGACTTATGTATTTGGTACACTTTTTTTTCTTCTACATTTAATTGACCACCTCATGCCAGAGAGCTGTGAAGTCCTAGAAGTAACAAAGAACAAGTGCCCGATTTGAAACTTACCTGAAGTGACGAGGCTTTACTGTACTGAGTGAACTCATCGAGACCAAAGAACGATACAATGGCATCAACTTGGGAAAGAGTATTCTCTGTTTCCTTGTTTGGAAATCCTTCCTGAAAACACAAGATGGGAAATTTCCTTATTCTATCAGTAACAGAGAAGTCCTGCCTGAGTTTCGAGTCTAATACTGCCGTTCTCTTGCCACGACCAGCCTGTTAAAATAGAACAGCATAACAGATTTTCATTTCTCTTTTTTATTCTAAACTTTTTTTCCAACTGATACCTGATAAGCACACAAACTATCAGGTAGACCTGACAGGTACGGATGAAAAGGTCCGAATGTCAGGTCCACCTGATACCTAGAGGGAACTGAAGAGCAGAGCAGGAGAAGAGAAGAGAAAAGAAGAGAAGAGGAAAGAAGAGAAGAGAAAAGAGAAGAAGGAGAAGAAAAGAAATTGAAGCTACATAGGGAAAAGTGTTGAGAGAATGGAAGTGAGAGGGAGGGCGGAGAAAAGGTGGAAGGATTGTGCGAATCAAGACTTGAGCGTATGCCGTGACGCCAGAGTTTAACACCCATATTTATGAACAAAATGCTGGCTCTTAAGTTCGTGCTAAGCATAGTCTCAAGGCATTTGATTGGTCAATTTTGACTTGAGACTGATCTAAGAACGATCATTCTTGTTCATAAATACGAGTGTAAGAATCATGTACTAAGCTAGGTATATTGTGTTGAAAACTTTGAAATTAGGATACCTGGTACCTACTTAATACCACAAGCACCCGGTATTTTAAATCGATTTATCTCCGGATCTAGAAGTTGTAGAAGAAAAAGAAAAATTCCCTGGTTCATTTTTCCTGATCTTTAACTTAGAAACCTCACCCAAGTCAGCGCAACTATTGACTATCATACCAGAGGGGCAGGCTGCTGGGGCTCATTCTCCTTCTCTTCCTCATCGTCTTCTTCTTCATCTTCTCCCTTGAGTAGAATAGGTTCTACAATAGTTATCTTTCAACCATATTTCCAACAGGTTTGAGGTGTACACCACACTAGAACAGTGGTTGGGAGTTGGGAGGCCATAGAAGAGAATTCTGGATTTTAAATAAAAGAATGTTGCTAACTGTTATACATGAAAGAACCAACCAGTACCGTTAACCAGCGGCCTCTAGCAGTCATCTTACCTTCCAAGTCTTGTAGATCTTCTTGATTCGCCTTAAGTAGGCATCCTTATCGAGGGTAATCGACATTTTTTTAAGTTAAAACCGCTCGACAGATTTAAAATCCAACATAACTCACGACCGTCGAAAGTTTCGAAGGCGAAAGCTGGAATAAAAAGAGCTTCACAAATCCCAAGACAGAAGAAAATCAAGAAAATGTGTTTTGAAAAGACACAAGACGAAGAAAATTATACCGCCATGCAAAACAAATCGGCCATCTTCTTTTGCGATTGCGGCACGAATTTGAGCACAGACCACTTTACAAGCCTCGTCCACATTGAACTAGACTCAACTAGAGTGTAAGAGCGAGTGACTCACTCGGGCCGTGTTAAGTTTATGTACTGGGCTGAGATAGGTAGGCCATTCGCCATTCTCGGCCTTTCTTGGCGTAGGTATGGAAAATGATGTGGTAACTTAACACAGAAGGTCTGTTTTTCATTCCGACGTGGGTGCGATGCGAACCCGACGCGTGTTTTTCATTCCACTTCCCCTACTTTAGCGTCAACGCTGCGTCTTAAATCCCTGATGCGAGTCTCGAGTAGCTTCAGGTTCCGCCATATTGTAATTGTATTGAGGGAAATGAAAAAAATGTTTCGTAATTTCTCCACTAGATGTCGTCATGTTTGTTGAATTTCCACATTTTACCCCCACTCCTGACGCAGAGTAAACGCCGCATCGATGCGGCGTAGGAATGAAAAACAGACCTAGAGCCTTCATGAGCGTGTAAAGTTGGCGGGAAATTCGAAATTTTGATTTTTTTCCGCAACGCGTACAATCTGAATTCATTTTTTACTTTTTATCTCTAGTTTGCACGTTTATATTATACTTTTCATTTAAATTAGATATTACAAACAAGCGAATTACAAAGCAAACAAAAATAAATATAAAATAAATTTTAAAAATTGCCGCCGGGACAGAGGGTCAGAAAAAAAGCCCAACAATCTAAATTTTAAAAATTGCTGCCGGGACAGAGGGTTAGAAAAAATGCCCAACAATCCCACGCTATCCTTGCTTAAGTTACCACTCCAATGCAAAACTGTAGAAACAATAATATCCTATCTCACACCTCGTCCGAGCTCATCTCAGCCCTGTACATAAACACAGCCTCAAGCATTGTACTTGTACAGTCGTTCGTGGGACACCCTATATAAATATAATAGATACATAAGTCAGAGTGAGCACACTGTAGGTATTTTTTTTTCTGTCACTCGCTCGATGAGTCAGATCCAACAGTTAATGATAGGTATATAACAGGGGTTTCCAACTTCCATGGGCCACATGCTAAATTGGCAGGTAGGTACTTCGCGGGCCACAATACACAAGGGAGCAGGGAGCAGGCCCGTATCCAGAATTTTCTTGAGGGGATGGGGGTGGATGCTCCATTTTCAGAGTCCAGTCCACACCACAGTCCATAATAAAGGAGCAGAAATCAAGCCCAAGGCTAGGGGACTCACCCTGGCAGCTTCGCGGGCCACAAAAATGGTCTCGTGGGCCACATGTGGCCGCGGGCCATTATAGTCGGAAACCCCTGATATATAGGTAATCTAATATACCTATAAAAACTAATGTTTGTGTGTGTACGTGTGTTTGTTCGAACTTTATGCCTGGCCAAACCGCTCCTCTGATTACTATGTTTGTGAACTTATTGCTTGCACTCCCCTGAAGGTTATAGGCTATTTTCCGGTTCGTTTTTGTTAAGCTACGCCGAGCAAGACCACTAAATGGATGAGTGACATGAACGGCCATGCCTTTAAGAATTTACTCCGGATTTCTGCAAGTAAATCCTTAAAGCGACGGATTTCGGCTAGTAACATAAGTGACTTATAGTCTTTTTTAACTCACTCTGGCAGAGGCCCCCCCCCAAAAATTTAGCTAGCTTCAAGTTTTTAAGATCAGCTGTCCACCCCTGAACTACATCCGTGAATAAAATAGTCTGTGCTCGGAAATCAGCTGATTTTTGTTTGTTTTCGATTCGTCACTTTTGTTTTTGTTGTTCTTTTTTCATCAGAAAATTTTTGGCATTTTTCGTCTTTTCCTTTTGGACTTTACCGAAATCTCCAAAATTTTCCAGGAACTCTATCGTTTTAAGGTAATTTTCAGTCCGTTCTTGTTTTATTAGTTTTGGACTTTACCGAAATCTCCAAAATTTTCCAGGAACTCTATCGTTTTAAGGTAATTTTCAGTCCGTTCTTGTTTTATTAGGTGCTCGGAAATCAGCTGATTTTTGTTTGTTTTCGATTCGTCATTTTTGTTTTTGTTGTTCTTTTTTCATCAGAAAATTTTTGGCATTTTTCGTAATTTCGTCTTTTCCTTTTGGACTTTACCGAAATCTCCAAAATTTTCCAGGAAATCTATCGTTTTAAGGTAATTTTCAGTCCGTTCTTGTTTTATTAGTCCAAATTTGAAGCAGTTGCAGATTCGCAACCATCTGATCCCTTACGATCGCACAGGTAAATTAAAACGCAATATCACTAGAGGGCTAAACTTCAGGAAGTTGATTCTAGAATTTTCAAGGTTTTATGCCGTCCCCAAAGATTTCCAGCTTTAGGTCTTCCTTGTTTCGTGGATTGCACCACTGTGTTGAAATTATTACCGTTTGTGAGAAGTCCGTTTCCTATTTCGTATCACCCGTGAACACTTTTGAGTGTGTGGTAAACTTTGAACCTTTTCCCACCAAAAACCAAGATAAATTTTATCAGATAAAGATAGTGTTAAAAGGGGTCAAAATACTGTATTGTCAAGCACTCCACACTGCAGACCTGCTTCTCTGGGGCTTCAAGTTTTTTAAACATTACAAAATTTATTACCGTTTGTGAGAAGTCCGTTTCCTATTTCGTATCACCCGTTAACACTTTTGAGTGTGAGGTAAACTTTGAACCTTTTCCCACCAAAAATTCAAGATAAATTTTATCAGATAAAGATTGTGTTAAAAGGGGTCAAAATACTGTATTTTCAAGCACTCCACACTGCAGACCTGCTTCTCTGGGCTTCAAGTTTTTTAAACATTACATACTCTAGTTTCGAGTTAAAATACCTCTACCCAATTTGTATTTCAGTAACTTACGTTTGTATGTGTTTCCTTTTTTTTTTTTTTTTTTTTTTTTTTTTTTTTATGCACTCTGTTGTATTTTTCTGAAATGTCATCAAATCATTGTGTAGAGGAGAGAATACCGAATCTAACAATGTGCATAACTGAATTTCACCAAAAATTGACTTATGCGGTACCTAGTGAAATTTGAATGACAATATTGGTAAATGACAAGTCCAAAGAGCTTTCAGCAGATAAAAAAAGGAGGAAAAACAACCTCACTCTAGAAAATAGTCTGTCAATCTTAACCTGTCTGCTTTTGTTTCAGATGTGATAAATTGATGTGTAAATGCTCATCGTTACTGCCTCAGTCATGCTCTTCGTCTACTTCGTACTCTGTCAAGAAGTGCACTCATTTCAAGCACGCCCACACAAACCCACTCGTGAATTTGAACAAAAAATACAAGAAAGATCTGAGCTGTACGAGCTCGTCAGTCATTTCAACTACTGCCCAGGGTCATATGAACAAGAAACGATTGTTGCTTCACAGTCCCAAGTTGAAGTTGAGGAAAACAGAACCTACATTGCCAGTAACTGGAGTTGATTGTGCAAGTATAGGAGGAGGCAAGAAGATATTTGGAACAAACAGTCAGATGAATACACTCTGTTGTATTTTTCTGAAATGTCTTCAAATTATTGTGTAGAGAAGAGAATACCGAATCCAACAATGTGCGTAACTCAATTTCGCCAAAAATTGACTTGCGTGGTAGTGAAATTTGAACAACGATATTAGTAAATGACAAGTCCAAAGAGCTTTCAGCATAAAAAAAGGAGGAAAAATAACCTCACTCTAGAAAATAGTCTGTCAATCTTAACCTGTCTGCTTTTCTTGTTTCAGATGTGATAAATTGATGTGTAAATGCTCATCGTTACTGCCTCAGTCATGCTCTTCGTCTACTTCGTACTCTGTCAAGAAGTGCACTCATTTCAAGCACGCCCATACAAACCCACTCATGAATTTGAACAAAAAATACAAGAAAGATCTAAGCTGTACAAGCTCGTCAGTCATTTCAACCACTGCCCAGGGTCATATGAACAAGAAACGATCGTTGCTTCACAGTCCCAAGTTGAAGTTGAAGAAAACAGAACCTACATTGCCAGTAACTGGAGTTGATTGTGCGAGTATAGGAGGAGGCAAGAAGATATTTGGAACAAACAGTCAGATGTATCCAAATCTCGAGAGTTTCTCGTCAAGCAGTAGAAGTGATAATGGACTGGATGTTGATGCAAGGTTTGTATTATTGAGATAGATATCTTAACACATTGTGTACGATGTGATCCATTTTTGTATCACCGTCACTTTGGTGGTGGTACGGTGTGATCCACTTTTGTATCACGAGATGAATCCAACAATGTGCGTAACTCAATTTTGCCAAAAATTGACTTACGCGGTACCTACTTACCTAGTGAAATTTGAACAACGATATTAGTAAATGACAAGTCCAAAGAGCTTTCAGCAGATAAAAAAAAGGAGGAAAAACAACCTCACTCTAGAAAATAGTCTGTCAATCTTAACCTGTCTGTCTGCTTTTCTTGTTTCAGATGTGATAAATTGATGTGTAAATGCTCATCATTACTGCCTCAGTCATGCTCTTCGTCTACTTCGTACTCTGTCAAGAAGTGCACTCATTTCAAGCATGCCCACACAAACCCACTCATGAATTTGAACAAAAAATACAAGAAAGATCTGAGCTGTACAAGCTCGTCAGTCATTTCAACCACTGCCCAAGGTCATATGAACAAGAAACGACCTTTGCTTCACAGTCCCAAGTTGAAGTTGAAGAAAACAGAACCTACATTGCCAGTAACTGGAGTTGATTGTGCAAGTATAGGAGGAGGCAAGAAGATATTTGGAACAAACAGTCAGATGTATCCAAATCTAGAGAGTTTCTCGTCAAGCAGTAGAAGTGATAATGGACTGGATGTTGATGCAAGGTTTGTATTATTGAGATTTGAGATAGATATCTTAAGGATCTATTGGAACAGTGGTAATACACTTACCATGAGGAGGTCATAGGTTCTGTTGTTTCTTCATTGTTTTGCTACAAAACCAGATTATTATTCACCAAAAAATGAAAATACCTATTTCTTTATTTGTTTCCGATTTCAGGTACCAGGAGAACTGTTTCAAAGAAGCCCGTCTGAGTCAACCAATTCTTTGTGTAGCCCCCGAGCAACCTCCCCTTCTACCCGACACCATCCTCCACAACATATCTTCCATTTCTCTGCAAGAACCTTCCTGTTCCTTTCCGAGTGAACCCTCAGTCAGTTCAAGCCCTTGTGATAAACTACCTGCCACCACTAACTCTCAGTCTTGTTCGATACAGGCCCGAGCTTGCTACGATGACACAAGTATGTCAGAACTGGCTTCGTATTTTGACGTCTACTGTCATATTCCAAAGAAAATGTCCCATATGGCTGAAATGATGTACACATAGTTTCCCCCTTTGTAATTTTAATTTGTAAAGAAGAGTAGAGTATGCATATTTTAAAATCGGAATTTTAAATGATTTCCCCTCTTTTGAAGCCTATCACTTACAAGGCAGACGCACTACCAACTAAACTAACTAGGCTGGCTGAGCATTTTCTTGGATTTATTTATAATATTTTACTTGTAATAATTTTCCCACTCTGATTTTTTTTTTTGGGGGGGGGGGATATTATAACTTATTCATTATTCGGACAGAGTAGACATATGTAATATGTATACGTTTTCCCTCATTTTTGGTGGAATCCAGTTCACTGTAGAACTCACTTAGAGAAAGGATGCTAGGTTTGTTCCAATAGGTTCTTGTTTATATACCTATTGCCAGAATAGGACTGAAAAGTCTCTCTTCACAAGGGCCGATCGATCCCAAAGTCTAAAAATGCCGCCAAGCGTTGCACCGGTCTTAACCAAAAGTTTCGTGTCGCATCCTTATCACATTTGAAAGATACATACCAAATTTCAAGTCTCGAGCTCTTACCGTTCTCGAGATATTTTGTTTACAGACGGACACACAGACACACACACGGACCAATGGCTGAAACTTTGGATTTAGGCTCTAGGGACCTCAAACGTGTTTTGACTCTAAAAACTGACCATCGAAAATTTGACCCGATTATATTACTTTCCTTCCTATAGAATAAGGAAAGTAAAAAGGTATAAGGGACGGACTATTGTATTCGCTTCGGTGTCGTCTGTCTGTCTGTCACTCTGTCTGTTCCCATAGAAGGACTTATCCAAACCTAGTCGACCTATATATTAATTTAAAGGTCTTTTTACCAGGAACACGAAAATGGTGGTGCAAATTTTGTCCAGAAAACCATAAAACCAAAAAAATTGGTTTTTGGGGGATTTTTTTCACATTTTCTCACACAAATGAGCTATGATCTCGAAATTTGTCGCGACGACCTATGTACTCAAAGCGAGAAAACTTTTAGATAACACTTCAGTCGATCATTTAAGACCTATGTTAAGCTACGCCGAGCAAGGCCAATAAATGGATGGGTGACTTAAACATTAATTAAGACTAGAGAGTATGAAATTATAATACAAGTAACAAGCTATTAAATTATAGGAATAAGAAACCTTCTTCATTAGGTACTAGTTCTTGGTGAGTGTGTGAGAGGGAGAGGGGGCAGGAGGGAGAGAGAGAGAGATATGAAGGGAGTTAATTAGCAAAAAATATGAATATAGTTTCTCAATTTTTGACTACCCAAGTAACCAAGCAATCTTTCTGAATAGCAAATCTTTTACATTACTTTCCCTCCTATAGGATAAGGAAAGTAAAACTAATTATAATTACTTTCTTTCCCATAGGATAAGGAAAGTAAAAAAACAATACACACTGAACAAACAAAATAGTTCATGTTCTTTACAATAATTGTAGGAGGTATTGATTATCTAGGCACACGGCAGTGCGCCAGGCCAAGTTTAGGTTATTCTTCCCAACAGTAGTTCATACAAATTAGTGAATTTCCATTATGTTTTTGCTGCATTTTCAATCATTTTTTCCCCTTTACCAACCTAAATAAAAATTATTTTCGTTTGAAATGTAAATTAGAAGATGTTTTCAATTTCTTATCCACATGAAAAAAAAGACAAAAAAAAGTTCGCCCCGAGCGGGACTCGAGCCCCTATTTACATGACAGGCGCCCTACCCTCCAAGCTGACTATGCTGGCTCTAAGGTCTTAAAAAAAGTTTGATAGAGGGAACTGTAACTGCTAAGGTCTTATCGTCCCGAAATCGAAGAGAGAAGGAAGACAGGATAGAAGAAAGCCAGCCGTTCCGATAACGAACCTTATCCCTTCAGGATAAAATTTTACCTCACCCACCCTGAGTAATAGAAGGTGACTCTTGTGTGGATAAGCGCACTCAAAAGAAAAAGTCTCCTAAATAAGACCTTATAGAGTTGAACGCTAGACATACATAATAGAAGAATAAAAAATTCTTCATCTAAGAAAAATGAATTGTCTCAGTTGTTAAGACGCTACATCTTCTCTTCTCCAGAATTTTAGATATTTCTTGTTGCTACTTCATAACTACTCATTTTTATCGGAACTTCAAAACACTAAGGTGACGTTTCAGTGTGGATACCACCCTTCTAAAGTAGGTAGAGAAGTGATCTGTCTCTCAGTGATCCTCACCGAGAACATAATTCTACAATTGTTTACTGTGGATCCTGTTTTCTATGTTTCGCATCTTATGGGTAAAGAGATGACAGAGACCATCCAGATACAGCACCAAGCTACGTGGTGTTGTCTGCCCCGGCTCCGAAACCAATCGAACTCACCGATCTTTCTGTACAATTATGACTTCGCAATCCGTCTTAGCGTATAGGACATGAGGAATAGATGAACGCTAAGAGCAGTGCTATTCTTTGAGACCAGATCATAGGTTCATCTGTTTTATTGAGCAGAAACGGTCGGATCAATCGAATCACACACGCAGACGACATCGCGATCCGCAGCCCAAGCTAAGGGCGGGCCCCGCCTAAAATTTAGGACTAACCCTATTACAAGCAAGTGGAGCCTTGCCGACCCGAAAGAGGCTACCTTCTTGTTTCGTACATGCAAGGGAGACAGTTAAAATGGAGAATATTTTTATCATATTTATTATTATTCATTATTATTGCAGGAGGCAAGAGAAGACTAGCCTAGCTAACTATGTGAATGATGTTACTATTTTATTGAATGGAACTAAGATAGATAGGAAATAAAGAGATAGGTTTACTGCAGTATGAATATATACTTACTACGTATAAGTCCTTATACTAAATAGTCAGTTCTGGCAAAATGGATTTTTCCTGGCTGGAAGATACTTTTGGAAGCTAATACTAAAAAAATTCAACAGGAGACCAAAAAACAAGAAGCAGAGAAAAGAGTAAAATAAAAAACAACAACAAATAAACGAAAGGAACATTTTTTGTATGTTTTAAGACAACATTTTTTCGTTACAAAAGAAGTAAATTGCAATTTGTTCAAATCAGTACCTGGTATCGTGGGTTAAGGGGTTTTCTAGTGCCTTCAAACTCATTTGCAACGCGAACCAATCATAACTTTACCTACTAGTAGACCCATTATGCCAAGATGGGACTGAAAAGCCCCTGAG
>NW_007377771.1:233922-234337 GCF_000475195.1 Diaphorina citri
TTAAGGATCTATTGGAACAGTGGTAATACACTTACCATGAGGAGGTCATAGGTTCTGTTGTTTCTTCATTGTTTTGCTACAAAACCAGATTATTATTCACCAAAAAATGAAAATACCTATTTCTTTATTTGTTTCCGATTTCAGGTACCAGGAGAACTGTTTCAAAGAAGCCCGTCTGAGTCAACCAATTCTTTGTGCAGCCCCCAAGCAACCTCCCCTTCTACCCGACACCATCCTCCACAACATATCTTCCATTTCTTTGCAAGAACCTTGCTGTTCCTTTCCGAGTGAACCCTCAGTCAGTTCAAGCTCTTGTGATAAACTACCTGCCACCACCAACTCTCAGTCTTGTTCGATACAGGCCCGAGCTTGCTACGATGACACAAGTATGTCAGAACTGGCTTCGTATTTTGAC
>NW_007377772.1:0-18247 GCF_000475195.1 Diaphorina citri
TACAAGTGCCCAATTATCAAAAAAAAAAAAAAAAAATCAATACCTATATTTTTACCTACGTAGATCCTAGCTGTTATCAAGTTTGTAATTTGGAGGCTAAATCCTCTAAACCAGACATTATGAAGAGCATTGGACCAATTTATGGTAACACGAAATCTTGCCACAAAAATTACAAATAAAACAAAATGGGTAAGAAAAAAATCTAGGTAGGTACCTAGCTGTTTTGATAAATTCATGTAGGTAGGTGACTATTCTGTTCAGACTGCGGGAATGAAGGGTCTTTTCAGTCCTATGCTGGCAGTATAAACAAGGTCCATTCTAAGATTCTAAATTCCATACAAGTGTGTCCAAACATAGTCGACCAGCCGTCAATCGACGAAGAGAAATTATGTTATCGAGGCAGTGTGGACGGTTAGTCAACATCGATCGACCATGTGTGGACACGCCGCGCCGTAAGATTTTCTATGTAGGTAGATTAGAAATCATTATAAAAATGCGTGATACACAAAATCCAATCACAAATTTTCCAATCTGATTCCTCTCGAATTCGCCACTGGTTTTCATTTTGACGAAACAAAAATGTCATGATGTAATCAGAAATCAGTACCTACGCAGCAAGTTGTCCAGAAAACATCAAAAACCTGATGATAAACAGAGAACACGGAACAAGATGAAAATAAATAAATTACAAACGGAAAAAACTTGTCAAATTTAAAAATGAAAAAAAAAAAAAAAAAAAAAAAAAAAAAAAAATTTTTATTAAGCAGAACTCAAAAACGAACAATCTTCTTTCTTTGATTATAGTAATAGTATTGGGCCAGTTCATAATCATATTTATCCTTTCTCTTTTGTCTTGCTTTTTTGTCAGCTCTTCTAGGATTTTTCGACATTGCATAGGTTCTAGTGTTATCGTTATTTTTGTTCTTTTTTCTCAAGCGAAAGAATTTGACAGCGGGATGGACAGGTCCAGATAGTTTTTCATTTGACTCGTGCAGGAATTTCATGAATAGTCCAACTTCAGTATTGAAATGTTCAAGAGTACCATTCAGATCAAGGATACTCTTGAATTTATTATTCCAATATTGACATTTTTCATTGACTTCATTGTTAACTTTGATTGTTTTGTTAGAGTCATCAGAACCACTCTTGAAAGATTTCTTGGATTTCATTACACTACCAACAATCAACTTATTGGCAACTTCAGGATGCGCTGAAGTGATATGGACTCTGACACCATGCTTGCCTTTGAACTTCTTATGACAATGGGGACATACACCTTCAATATTGTCCGAGCCTGCGTCAGAGCTAACATCAACAACAGATGTGGCGGATTGAGTAGCATCTATGATTTGGCTTGCTTTGAAGGACTGGCAAGATCTCTGATGAATTTTAACTCCCTTGCTGCTCTTGAATACATTAGAACAGAAAGTACAATAGAGTGTCTCTGAGACCCTTCAACTACTCCTGGGCCCTAATTGTTACCACTTTCCCCGGGCCTCTATCAATTGTTCGAGTGGAAGTAATTAAAATTTTATCACAAAAACTTTTCCCTAGCAATTTCACCAGTCAAAGGCAAGGGAAGGGCAGGAGGGAATAATTTTCATACCCATGTAGTAATGATTGTGTTGAAAATTAATTACACATTGTGAGATGTGAGGAATTCGCTCGTTTTTGTGTTAGTTTTTGTTTGGTCATATTGCTAATAGCTGATCGGAGGGGCTAATATTGATAGCTTCCTTGGCATTTCTAAAGCCATCAGTGCCCCTGGTGTTGCCCCTCGGCTACTCTAGCAGAATCTTCACAGCTTACAAACTTAGTAAATAGTTATCTAGCTACTTAGATACTGAGCTACAAGCTAGGAAAATCAAGAAATTTGGGAAAAAAAATCTCCAAAAAATACCCATGCATTTTTGGGGAATTTCATTTTTATCTCGACATCACGTTCGTTCAAGATGGGTACTTGTTGTCCGCGCAAAGAAAACAAAGGAATTAGAGAATGTTTCACTGGGAAACTTTAAATTGAACTTTCCACTTTGGTTCCCAAGTTCCCATGTGTCAGATGGGGGCTGCGAAAAATCTCTAATACCTACCTATCGAAAACGATATAGGAAGGAGGTTTTTTTAGGGAGACAAAAGCGATGAAAAATGGTTGGGAAACATTTTCATAATCTTCGACAACACCTCGTCCTCATATGTAACGAACCTTACCCTCGTATATAACGAAATGTAACGAAATTAATTTTTCAAACTTCTCGTTTTACATACGAAATTTTCTTCGCCTCATGTTGTGCCTGTGACGCCATCTTGAACGAACGTGATGTCGAAAGAAAAATGAAAATTCCCCAAAAAATTATGGGTATTTTTTGGAGATTTTTGAGAAATTTCTTGATTTTCCTGTACCTAGGAAGGTAGGTAGTAAAAAAAAATGTGGATAACTAATAGGTACAAAGATGCTTAAATACATATCTATACTAATTCCTACCTGAGACAGACAGGTATATTTATTTATTTATCGTATGACGTTTTTTATTTTTAACAATGTACAATAATAAGTCAAAATTAGTGGGGGTGTAAAGGTCAGTTTGGGGTGTAAAGGTCAGTTCGCCTCCCCGTGGTGCACCCTGGATAACGCTAAATGAACTGACGACTTCCGACTGCCAGATAATCGAATTCAATCTAGATCTCCTGGCCTTATTTTTAACAATATACAATAATATTCCACTATGTCTACTAATGATTATGATGAAAATATTACCCCTTCTGAGGGCCCTCCAGTTAGAAATATTGGACCATCCTTACGTATTTGCCAATTGAATATCGAAGGCATAAGTAGAGCCAAATGCGATTATCTCTCTAATAAAATTCTAAATGTCAATAAAATTGACGTCCTTGCTCTTCAAGAAACCCATACTGAAAACGAGCAACAACTCGAATCCAGGGGATCAATCCCAGGTTATAATATGGTGGGCGCAACATACCATAAACACTATGGAATAGCAACTTATGTTAGAGATAGTATTGAAAATGTCTCACTGATAAAGATTTCTACTGATAATGACATTCATAAAGTTATAATCCAGGTTGGGCAAATCACCATCACCAATGTATACAAACCTCCACAAGTCAGATGGCCACCTGAAGTCCTGCAGCCTTACCCACATCCATCCATCTACCTCGGAGACTTTAATAGCCACCATGTCATCTGGAAATATCAACAAAACGATGACAATGGTGAAGATGTGGTGCGATGGTCAGAAGCCCATAACCATCATTTGATATTCGATGCTAAAGATCATGGCACATTTAGATCAGCTGCTTGGAGGCAAGAATACAACCCGGACTTGTCCTTTGTATCTTCAAATGAAAACAATCAGCCATTACCGACATCTCGCTCTGTAATCCCAATATTCCCTCGCAGTCAACACAGACCAATTCTCTTGGACATTGGTATATCAGTACCACTGATCACATCTTTCCCCTCTCCTCGATGGAATTTTAAGAAAGCTAATTGGAAAGAGTTTGCTGTATCTCTTGATAAAACCTTGGGGTGGATCCCACCCGAAAGCAAAAATCTCAAACGCTTCTGTGGCGCAGTGTTAAAAACAGCAAAAAAGTTCATACCACGAGGTTACAGAAAGGAATATATTCCTGGATGGGACAATGAAAGCGAATCGTTATATCAACAGTACCTTGAGTCTGAAGATCCAGAAATTGGTAGTGATTTGATACACTCACTTGATGAAGCTAGAAAATCCAAATGGACCAAAACAATTGAAGACTTGGATTTTACAAGATCTAGTAGGGAGGCATGGTCACTCTTAGCAAAACTTGGAGGCAAAAATAAAAAACAACAAAAAGAAAATCAAGTACACCCTAATCAAGTTGCCAACCACATTGTCAACACCTCAAGAGCTCCCAACGATAGACATCACACCATCCAAGTCAAGAAAGAATTTAAAACCCTAAAATCTACATGTCCAGCTTCCAGTGATTTTTCTACTCCTTTCTCTTTTGCTGAAGTTTTCACTGCTGTCAAGGAAATGAAAGCACGTAAAGCACCCGGTTTCGATGGGATCCATCCAGAATTCCTTATTCATTCTGGAGACTACACCAAAAAATGGCTGGCGAAATTCTACACCAATATCATAAACACTGGTAACATCCCAAACAGTATGAAAGAAGCCAAGATTATAGCTCTGCTGAAACCTGATAAACCATCTGAAAATCCTTCTAGTTATCGTCCGATTGCTTTGCTAAGTTGTTTATACAAGCTTTTAGAACGTCTTCTTTTCAACAGGATCAGTGATGTAATTTATGGTGTCATCCCCATAGAACAAGCAGGCTTTCGACCCGGCCGCAGTTGTGCTGACCAAGTTCTGTCCTTAACATCCCATATTGAGGCAGGATTTCAAAGGAAACTCAAGACTTCTCTCGCCCTGATTGACCTCAGCGCTGCCTACGACACTGTCTGGCGTCAGGGCTTACTCTTCAAGTTCCTCCGGGTGATTCCATGCATGAAAACACTGACTCTCCTCAATAACATGCTTGTAAACCGACCTTTCAAAGTTGTCATGGGAAATTCCATCAGTTCACAGAAGAAGTTAAGCAACGGCCTTCCACAAGGATCAGTACTTGCTCCTCTCCTGTTCAGCCTATACATTGCTGACATTCCAAGGACAAAATCAGTTAAATTCGGTTATGCGGATGATTGGGCGCTGGCAACTAGAAGCAAAAACATTGAAGAAACAGAAAACATTCTCACAGAAGATCTAAAGACCATCGGCATATTCTTCAAAAAGTGGCGATTAAAACCAAACCCAACCAAGACAGAGGTCTCTTGCTTCCATCTTGCCAATGCACTAGCTAACACTAAGTTAAGAGTATCATTTGAAAATCATCTACTAGTGCATAACCCTAATCCCAAGTACCTGGGCGTCATTCTTGATAGGACCCTGTCTTACAAAGAACATTTGAGCAGATCAGCGAAAAAGTTAAGAACGAGAAACAACATCATTCAGAAGCTGTGTGGCTCTACATGGGGTTCATCCGCCACTGTTCTTCGTATCTCAGCGCTGGCACTTGTTTATTCTGCTGCAGAATACTGCGCTCCAGTATGGCTCAACAGCGCCCACACTGGACTAGTAGATGTCCAACTAAATTCAACCATGCGAATGATATCGGGGACAATCAAACCTACCCCCCTCCACTGGCTCCCTGTGTTGAGTCACATTGCTCCACCACAGCTGAGAAGAGAAGGAGCTCTAGTACGAGAGTATGAAAAAATAAACCAGAATCAAGATCTCCCTGTCCACAAAGATATCCCAGACCTCCAAATCAACCGACTTTCCTCCAGAAATCCACCCTTGCACAGAGGAATGCTGCTATCTGAAAACAATTTCAATATCAGTACCGAATGGGAAACTATGTGGAAAAACTCAATCTCGTCAGAATATTCAGATCTGCCATGTATTCAATCAAGACCACCCGGATTCGACCTCCCAAGAAAAACATGGACTAGACTGAATAGAATTCGATCAAACTGTGGCAGATGTGCCGATTCTTTATACAAATGGGGTATCTCCAACTCTCCAAACTGTGAATGTGGTGCTCCTAAACAAACAGTACAGCACATTATTCAAGAATGTCCAAGAACATCATATCCAGGTCCAATGAAAGATTTCCTCACTGTCACAGATCCTGCCATTTCATACATCAATAACTTACCTGTTGACTTATAAGTACATACCTGCTTGACCAAATCATGATTATTGCCGAGGAATTTCTGGAATGACAAAAGATGACGTTAAGTAAACGATATAAATGTTTCTATTTGCTATAATAGGTCAGATAGGTCTCCCATAAAATGAATAAATATGTACATAGACTACATAGTTATTAGTTTTATTCAACTCTGTTAGGTGCACTTTGGATCTATGTATTCTATCTCACCCCTTTTGCGGATCAAATGTGAGAGATTGTAGTATGTTAAATACCAACCCGACCTCGGTATTATTGGCATTACATAAATTAAAGCCATTCTTTTGTTGATCATTTTATACGGGGTGTATCCACTTATTATGGAGCCTGTTAGCTTTCAGTAGCTTGCTGCCTATTCTTTTTGTAAAATTTGCAAGTTTTGTGAAGGGGAACTCGTAATGTCCCAAACGGCCTCTTGTTCAGATGCCAAACACTGTAACGTTTGGTATCCGATTGTTACAACGGATCCTTCTCCAATGATAATTATGTCGGCATTCAACTTAACAAAGGAACTACGCGTTGATTCCTAGGGGAAGGGCCTTTGGTTATTCTTAGAGATAATGGGATGCATTTTAAGCAAAAAAGGTGATTTCAGACTTGGTAGAACCCTGTATGGATAATAAATTACATTATTTTTTTGCACAACGCCCTGTTGTTTATTGTTTTTATCATGAGATGGAGGAGTCATAATAAAAATACCGGGGCCGGAGTGAAAAATGCCTCGGGAGGATAGGAACAGTTACAGATGGGCAGTTTGCCATCAGACAAAGAACAGGAGGGGCGGGTTCGAGCCAACATTCCTAACTAAGGCCACATTCTCAACCAAGATTGGGATTTCACCCACGTTTGACAACAAATTTAATATTAAGTAATACTTGTACATTGTCCATGGTAATAATTATTACGTGTAACAGTAGTTAATCTGAAAACGATAGAAAATGCCATAGGAATTAATCTCGCCTCAGGGTTATTGTCCACTTCAGGGTTTATTGTTAACATAACCTTTGGTTCCTTTACTATCCCCTCTCAATAAAATGGACCTGATCGAACATTTATGTTCCAAATAATATAATAACATGCTGCTAATGCATTGCACAATATTTATAATAAAATATTGGTGCGCGAGTGTATTTTATACAGGGTGTTTCGTGCACTAATCCAAATATAATTTGTCCAATAACCCTATACCTGCGGCCACACATAGTCGACCCCGTCGATCAACCATCGATCGGCGCGGTCGAGTATGATTGGATACACCTTAAGAAAATCGATATTGTCCAAGTTTTTGGTTTCTGCCCATGCAGATGGGTGATCATACTGATCATGTTAATGATATTACAGTGACATTAAACCCTTATCAAACAAAAGCTCAACAGTCTTCATGTATGTAAATGTGATTTTTGGGAAGCATTACATTTTTAATCTGATCAAGCCTAATTGGCGTTTCAAATGGAGCTTTTGCCATCTCTCAGTCCAAAACTTCTAAGGCCAGTCACTCACTATCAGATAGACCTGACAGGTAGTCCCGAACAGGTCCGCTTGTCAGGTCTACCTGATACCTGATGAGCGCACACACTATCAGGTGGACCTGACAGGCGGACCTGTTCAGGCGTACCTGGTAGTGAGTGGCTGACCTAAGTTTTATGAAACAGGGCCAAGATCCTACTCGGGGCACCCGGTAACCCATAATACCTTTACCACCCTGTAGTTCGGTGGGAGTCGATATCAATCAGATCGAGAAATGATAATAGCATGATTTATTCGAATGTTTCTCTTGCTATACGAGTTTAGTCTATTGGAAATGGTGTGTCTGTTTTCCCTGTGTTATGATAAAAGCTGTTGGTCTAATGAAATGAGGGTTTGGAATTTGTGTGTGGGGGCAACAGTTTGTTGAGTATGAGAATTATGATTACCTACAGGTATAGGGAGGTGGTACGTAGTACTTTATTAACCAACGAAGGCGGTTTAAACTAAGTTTTTAATCGAGGAATTTCACTTTAAATCGAGCATTTTCCATTTATTTTATTTGTTATGTTCATTTTGCTCTCAAATGGGTACCAAATCTAATTTTCACATTATGTCCAACAAATAAAGGAAATTCGCTGATTACCTAATACTTGGTAACGTCACCCCAGCTCGGTCACTCACGGGCTTCACTTGGTTTCTTGGGGCCTACAGATGTTGGTTTAAAGTGTCTAAACCTAAACAACAAAAACCTCAACAAGTTGTAGGTACTTACGATAATTTCCTCCATGATCTCCCGCTGTCCTTCGATCTCTTTGCGGACAATAATATGTCGTCCCTCCAGGGGACAAGTGTTGAGCGAAACGCCAAGAATATTTCCATCACCATCCACCGCTTTCAGACTGAGCCCGTTAGCGATGTTTTCAAAGTTGCTATTTGCAGCGAGTGAATCGGTGGCATTGAATTTGGCTCGGAAAGCGACATTGAGCGGTTCTGACGTGTAGAAATTGTCGCGGAGGAATTGGTTCACGACTGGTTCGTCGCTTTTGGTGATTTTTTCGATTTTGTAGTCCATTCTGGGATGCTAGACCGATCTGGTTTGACGTTAGGTCCCACCTTTGTTGAAGTAGATGTTGACTGATTCTGGTGTATTGCTGGCCAGATAATATAATTTATCTCCTTTAAAACTGTGTTATCAATTTAGGCCATAAAAGTCTAACGATGACCACAAAGGAGAACTCTACACTGGTATGACGTTTCACCTTTCCTGAAGTAATTTCCGGACTGGTCACCGTCAAAGGAATTTGTTTTACCACTGGGTGGTAACTGAAATGAGACTCAATTCGGGATAATATCCCGATTATGTACCTCGTAATTAGTATGGCGCCAGTGAAGTTTTCCAATTGAATTCAGTGGGAACCGTTTGATCCGCGTTTAGTTTGGTGCACTAACACCCATCCTGTGATGAATATGGCAACAGCCGATCTGAAATGATCGAGAATACAAGGTGTTTCAGTCGGAATGTTCATATTTTGATAGTTTTGACGGGAGAAGGTTCTACCAATAATCTAAGGAGCGCTCCTTGTTTACGAATTCCCTAAAAATTCTGAAATTCCATAGTATTCAAGGAGTCTATTTCTGTACTGCACTGCATTGAAATAAAAAGCAGCCCTGATGTAATCTCCAGGCTCCAGGTCCTCAGAAACAAAAACCATGCTCTTTTGGCCAAATTTAATTGTGCATCGCATTAGGGCAGCCACTCAGGCTCTGACTGTCTGACAGACCGAGGTTTGTTAGACCGCCGAAAGGTGTGTGGCGTGAGTGACAGTCGGAGTGGCCGTATTTCATTTTAAACACCCTATAACATCAATTAAAACCCAGACCACCCGGTATATCAATTATTTCGTATACGAATTAACAGGACGTGGTGTAGGTATTATTATTATTAGGTATTATTGTCTATACTCCCATCATTCTTAATCTCTCGTGTATTTGTCTGTAGTGTGCCAACAAATTTTACCTATACAGTGTGGCGCCAATGTGTAGGAGACACCGTTCGACCTTGAACTACATAATTAGGTATAGGAATCTACCTAGTTATGAATAAATTTAATAGATAAGACAACCAAAATAAATATATGTAGGTACTATTATTAATTAGATTCATATTAGACACCCAAATTAGATAATGGCTTACCTTATTTTATAGTTGACTAGGGTTCTTGGTTCAACCAAGAACCCTAGTCAACTATAAAATAAGGTACCTAAGCCAATATGTGGGTACCTCAAACTGGCTTCTTCAATGCTTTTACACTGACAATTTTCACATACTCATTCTATTAAACTTACTTACAGGTGGACAAACACAATATCTTGAACACGTCTTCTGACACACAGGTTGAGGCATCGGTAATATCAGTTAAATCAGTTTACAACTTTACACACACTTTTTCCGACCTCACACTATCACAGAAACAAGATAAATGTAACTCAGAAACAATCAAATTTGGATATTTTAGGAAGCTACTCGTAAATTATTTAGGTACCTATCTCTAATTTACACATACACTAGTTTACTGTTACAAAAACTAGGGGAAATAAAAGAAAATATATTTAAATGATTAAATAAATTTGTATTTCCAAAACTGTTGCTCGTTCGTAACGAAAATCACGTATGCACAGCAAGCCTTAAACACAAACTAAACTCAGATCAGATAGGTCTTAACTGAAATACAATATGACCCACACCCAAATCATCAGCATATAAACAAATCTAACACAAAATATACATAAACATACATAGGTAAATAAATAAAACATATGATAAATTATATACATAAACTAGCTGAATTCCGTCGCTTCGCTCCGGAATCCCGCTAGTTCATCCCGAGGCATGGCCAAACTTGTGGAAAAGGCATGGCCGAACTTGTAGTTATCAAACTAAAAACATAAACGAAACTCAAATATTAGGCGAGCGAGGAAAAGTTTTCTATCCCGCAGTCTCTGCACTCTGTGTATTTCTTATGGAGATTTCAGCGATCAAAAATTGATCAAATTATATGATAAACACAAAGAATGTGATTATGAATAGCTGTGTGGTGTATCTTTTTGTACAAGGTCATGGAGGTAGGTACCTACTTGATAAAATTAGGTAGGTACCTACATCACTCGTTCTTTAGCGCTACTAATAGGTACTCCTCTAGTAGACCATGTTTATCGTTGAGGTAGGTACCTACCTACTTGATAAAATTAGGTAGGTACCTATGTGCCTATGTCATCACTAGTTCTTTAGCGCTAATACTCCTAGTAGACCACACCATAATCTACAACAGCAAACACCTCTTTCAACCTTGAGGGATTTCAGCCCCGGGCACACTTTATCCTACACCAGACAAGGTTCGTTCTCGGATCGGCTGAGTTTCTCCTATCCTGTCCTCCTTCTCTTTTCGATAAACACCAAGAATGTGATTATGAATAGCTGTAGATTATGCTGTATCTTTTTGTACAAGGTCATGGAGGTAGGTATACCTACTTGATAAAATTAGGTAGGTACATCACTCGTTCTTTAGTGCTACTAATATGTACTCCTCTAGTAGACCATGTTTATCGTTGAGGTAGGTACCTAACTACCTACTTTATAAAATTAGGTAGGTACCTATGTGCCTATGTCATCACTCGTTCTTTAGTGCTAATACTCCTGGTAGACCACACCATAATCTACAACAGCAAACACCTCTTTCAACCTTGAAGGATTCCAGCCCCGGGCACACTTTATCCTACACCAGACAAGGTTCGTTCTCGGATCGGCTGAGTTTCTCCTATCCTGTCCTCCTTCTCTTTTCGCTTTCGGGTCGATAAGACCTTAGCAGTTACAGTTCCCTCTATCAAACCTCTTGAAAAATGTACCTAGTATAGTTATCTATTTCGAGCTGAACGAAAGATTAAGTCGGTATGAATCAGATTTGGCTCTTATTTATTAGGACACATTGACCCCAGACATCTTATATTATAAGAACAAGATCCATTTTTTTATAAGCGCTGCAGAGCTCCACCTCGCCAAGTAAAAAATACATATATGAAAGATTTTATCATGCACATTTTTTCTTATAAAATAGCCATTTGTGAACAATAATATCTATTTTAGACAATATTTTTGTAATGAGCTAAAAATTATATCCAAGGTAGGTATTGGAACTTTTTTAAACAGTTTTTGTAATCTGCTCTATCATTCTCAAAAGCAGTCCTTCAACGGGTATGACTCCCATTCAAAAAGCAAAAGACGTCCGTCCAAAAGCCTCTGTCGACCATGAAAATATCCCACATTAAAGATCCCCTTTTGAAATGCAATGAAGACGATAAAAAACAGTAAATAAAAGAAAAAGAGATGGTGAAGTAAGGAGAGAAAAAAAGTGCATTGAAAGATTTTGAAATTACCTTTGTGAGAAAAAAAGGGTGGTTGAAGGAGGGATAGGAGGAGAAGGAGGAGAAGGAGAAGAAGGAGGAGGAGGAGGAGGAGGAGAAAGGGGGATGAGAAACCCGCATTGCATGATAACGGGATTTCTTTTTATTATTATACAATTTAAAGGCGCAATACTCGTAAATACCCCTTTTTGGAGTGTAACATGTTGGAATAAGAGGCTGCAGTAACGGGAAAAAGGAGGACTTTCAATAGCCCGAGCGGTTCTCAGAACAAAAGTTAGCTTTGGATTCTGCATCTTCTTTTTCTTCGCCTTTTCCCGTGTATATACAGACTGGGTCAGCGTTTTGCGTCCGCCTCAATCAGCCCTAAGTAGGGTGATTGTTTTGGGCTGACATTTGGTTTTGGCTACAAATTTTACTTGTGGATGGATGCCCTTTGCACTCAACTTTTGTTATTTCTTTAGAAAAGGAAATTCCCTTGCTGCTTTGCGTGAGGGTTCCGAACTAGGTACGTACCTAGTATAGTTATCTATTTCGAGCTGAACGAAAGATTAAGTCGGTATGAATCAGATTTGGCTCTTATTCATTAGGAGACATTGACCCCAGACATTTTTTTTATAAGCGCTGCAGAGCTCCACCTCGCCAAGTAAAAAATTCATATGAAAGATTTTATCATGCACATTTTTTCTTATAAAATAGCCATTTGTGAACAATAATATCTATTTTAGACAATATTTTTGTAATGAGCTAAAAATTATACCTAAGGTAGGTATTGGAACTTTTTTAAACAATTTTTGTAATCCACTCTATCAATCTCAAAAGCAGTCCTTTCAACGGGTATGACTCCCATTCAAAAATGATAGCAAAAGACGTCCGTCCAAAAGCCTCTGTCGACCATGAAAATATTCCACATTAAAGATCCCCTTTTGAAATGCAATGAAGACGATAAAAAACAGTAAATAAAAGAAAAAGAGGTGGTGAAGTAAGGAGAGAAAAAAAGTGCATTGAAAGATTTTGAAATTACCTTTGTGAGAAAAAAGGGTGGTTGAAGGAGGGATAGGAGAAGAAGGAGGAGGAGAAGGAGGAAGAGGAGGAGGAGGAGAAGAAAGGGGGATGAGAAACCCGCATTGCATGATAACGGGATTTCTTTTTATTATTATACAATTTAAAGGCGCAATAAATACCCCTTTTTGGAGTGTAACATGTTGGAATAAGAGGCTGCAGTAACGGGAAAATGGAGGACTTTCAATAGCCCGAGCGGTTCTCAGAACAAAAGTTAGCTTTGGATTCTGCATCTTCTTTTTCTTCGCCTTTTCCCGTGTATACATATACAGACTGGGTCAGCGTTTTGCGTCCGCCTCAATCAGCCCTAAGTAGAGTGATTGTTTTGGGCTGACATTTGGTTTTGGCTACAAATTTTACTTGTAGATGGATGCCCTTTGCACTCAACTTTTGTTATTTCTTTAGAAAAGGAAATTCCCTTGCTGCTTTGCGTGAGGGTTCCGAACTAGGTACCTATCCAAGCCCCACACCTCACTTCGCCTTGGCTCCTGGGTCAGTAAGGCCGAATACTGTTTACGTCTGCTGCCGAGTGATTGATACCTCTGACTCTCAACCCAGAGATTCCGGGTACGAATAAATTAAAAGATCATTGTTTTCATGTTAATTGATCTTTCATTTCTTTAGCCTCGACTCGAAGTCAGTGTTTATGTTTGAAATAACGTCACAATGTATAACATGGTCTAATGACTCTAATGGTTAGATGATTAAATTTTAAGCAAATCAGGCAATAATCCAAGATGACATAAAGACCAATCAATTTGCTTGGTATCAACTTACCAATTACGATTGTGGTCCCTCACGTACCAATATTATTGAATATCTTGACGAGCAATTTGTGAACCGCTAGCTGTTAAATCTTATTGAATTCTCATGTGTCATGTTTTATGCAGAGATGCAGTGATGTTCAAAGTAGGTAATTCAAAATTTCAGGTCCAAGTACTTACCTACTCCTTGATTTCAAGTCCATAGGTAAGTAAAGTACTTACCTACTTGTTGTCTTCAAACTTAGTCCGTAATAAGTAGGTACACATACAGTTGAAATTGATCAGAATGCTAAGGTAGGTAAGTGTAGGCATAGGTCCTATAAATTGCCTATAGTAGATTTAAGTCCTATAAACTGTTATAGGTATGTTGTTGTAGGTCCTATAAATTGCCTGAGGTAGGTTTAAGTCCTATTAGGTGCCTATATAATTTTATCATGAATTCATGAACAATATTTCATTATCATTGTCATGACTAGTATCAGCAATCAGCAGGTAGGTAACATGATTTCCATAACGCTTGTAACGTAAGAGCAGCGTGTTGCATGTACAGGCCACCAAAATACTATGAATATAATACCTCAATAATACCCTATAGTTAGTGCTTACAGGGTAATGCAAAGGTCTGACTTTGTTGCTTCAAATCATAGGCAGATGTTTTCAATACTACTAGGCTTCCAATGTTCTTTTGGTAGCGCGTGTTCCCCTGTGTATGTGGCCCGTGAAGTACCTGCCAATGCAGCATGTGTGGCCCGCATACACATGGAAGTTGGAAATCCCTGCTATAGAGGGTCTCTAAGTCTCTACCATTTCCATAGGTTTTGTTTTTCAGACGACGATGCGCGTCAAAGTCGCGCGACTACGGTTCCAATTTGTGACGGGCCTTAGTGACGTGCTAAGACCGCTGGCTAGGCTTATTGTTCATGCCGCAACAACTACAGGGTAGGTCCGATCTTTTGTCTAGCCCTGTATACATGGTCAGGACACATCCGTTAACGTTTGCAGCCTTATAATAAACTGTTGCAAGGAAACAGGATGTTATCCGAGCTTTGGCTTTTATTATTAATGAAAATAATATGGGATGGGGCGAACTCGAACCCTTCTTCATTCTCTCGTACAGGCGAACTTGGATAACTGAGAACAAAAACGACAGATTTTTAGCTAAATTCCTTTTAGGGATGAGCTATTATTTTTACTTCCCATTTTTCCCTCTCAATTCTAGGGATTTATGTTTTTATCCTCCCCTCAGTAAAAAAAGTTTTCCAAATAGGTATACCTATAGAGGCAAGGTCAGCCATTTGCTATCAGGTAGACCGGTAGACCTGACAGGTCGCCTAGGATACTTATTGTTGCTGCCATACACTATCAGGTATACCTGACAGGCACATCTGTTCAAGCGTAGGTACCTGTAAGGTCTACCTGAATGGCCGGCCCAACACGTTTTCTCGAATAACCAATTTGCTCAGCTATCCAATTCTCAATATACTTTCCAGTTCCCAATTATCCAGGTTCGCTGTGTTAAATGCTAACCTGTACGTTTTACTATGCGAATGAAATTCAATATGGCTGCGTGCTTGATACCCATGCTATTAACAGACTTTCCAAGCCTATATTATCCTATATTCGACATGTACAAGGTGTCTCCTCTTGCAGGACGTGTAGTCAAAATCAAATGTCAGCCCAAAGCAATCACCCTAGTTAGGGCTAATTGAGAGGTTGACGAAAAACGCCGACCCCGTCTGTACACGGGAAAAGGCGAAGAAAAAGAAGAAGAAGAAAAAGAAGAAGAAACCCTCAGGAACAGAATATTAAAGCATGCACGTTAAGGTCTCGGGTCTCGGGAAGGTATACTTACAATATTGACAAAGTCCTGAAAGGTGATGGCTGTGGTCTTCCTCTCCAGAGCCCTATCCAGTAGGATGTCCCTCTTGTTGGGAGTAATGGCGTTGATAAAGTCAGGAGTCTTCAGGACCTCGATGAAATCATCCCACGGGATCTCGCCAAACCCTTCCGAGTCATACTGGGACATAGAGAACAGGTTTATAGAATAGAATATACCCTGCCTATACAGCCAGAATGAGACTGAAAAGTCCCTTTACTCCCGCAGTCAAAAATACATTTGGCAATAGGGTTAATTATTCCCTTAATATCCGCCCGGGGCGGATTTTATCCTGATGGGATAATATTCGTTCTCGGAAAGGCTGGCTTTCTCCTATCCTGTCTTCCTTCTCTCTTCGATTATTCCCTTAATAAAACGTCGATTTTGTCATCCTAAAAAATTTCCAATGTATTATTTAAGGCGTTTGTCACTGTATAGGTACCTGATATCGTTTTTAGTGACAGGGTTTTAGGTTTTACTCTCCATTTCGCAACAAGCTACCCGCCTCCTCACATGAACCTCACCCAGCCTGAGACGGGCCGTCACGGGCCGGGAAAAACCAGCAGCACGTGCTTGGCCAAATTGTAGTTTTCCTTCTGATGAGCCAGCCTAGTTAGCTTACTTGGTAGTGCGTCTGCCTTGTAAGTGCTAGGCCGCGGGTTCGATTTCCGCCCGGGGCGGATTTTATCCTGATGGGATAATATTCGTTCTCGGAAAGGCTGGCTTTCTCCTATCCTGTCTTCCTTCTCTCTTCGATTTCGGAACGATAAGACCATAGCAGTTACAGTTCCCTCTATCTTTAAAAAAAAAAAATCCTTCTGATGATCTAAATATGTACAAACTAGCTGAATTCCGTCGCTTCGCTCCGGAATCCCGCTAGTTCATCCCGAGGCATGGCCAAACTTGTGGAAAAGAAAAAAAAAAAATCCTTCTGATGATCTAAATAGGTATGTACAAAGCATGTTATTTCTCATATTGCGCCTAATAAAATGGATTGAATACTCTGGTAGTTTCTCATCTTTGTAGAGCACATTGCATAGTCAAAATTTATTCAGGCACAACTTAGATCACACATTGGTCACTACTCGCATCTAGCTGCTAGCATCTACCCTCTTTTGGGAGATGGGTTTTGAATTAACTAACCTTAATCTGCTATAGACCTCTTCATTTCAACTACCTATCATCATCAAAAAATATTACCCTTTATTTTTGATCTTAAGGCCCTTTAAGGGGGGGGGGGGTTGGAAGGGTATTTAGGCCATTTAATCCCAACCCTACCCACTTAAAAAAGGAACAAAAAATACCTACAAAGTTCTTATTAGAATTTTTCCTCTCCCTTTTTTAATTATTTTTATGACCGAACTTTTTTTCTCCAACAAATCTAACTAACTTGTTCTTGTTCAAAACAATAGAAGCAACTTCTTGTTCTTTTACTGATCCAACATATTAAACACGAAACAATAATTGTCGTTTCCATTGCAGTGTTATCCATTTTCTAATTTGTGGTTGGATATTTCAATAAAGCCTTTGAAGGGGTCGTCACTTGATGTTAGTTCTTCTAAGGATTCAGAAGAAGTCAGAACACTCAGAACAAGTAGGGATTGCTCTTATTAATCCAAAACACAATACTAAACTGATTCCTTATTCTAATCCTTCAGTTGGGACTACATAGGTAATTAATTACCTAGTAAAAACAAGATGCATAGCTCATCCCTAAAAGGGAATTTTGGTAAAAAGTTCCTACTCTGGTACCTACAAATACGGATGAAAAGTCCAATATGAATCAACTATGTCTCGCACATTGCATACCTTGAGATATAACCGGGCGTTCATACAAATTTCAAGCCCGATTTGCCGGACACTCGAGCTGAGGCCATATTCTAACAAACGGAGATCTTTCAGACAGGCTTTTTTCGCCACACACGTTCCCACGCGACGGTCTGAGAGATAGACCTAGGTCTGTCAGACGGTCTGATTGGCGGGCACAAGTTACCTGCTAGGTACTTACCCATTTATTTGAAGGGAGAGAAGAGGTAGGCACGAAGCCATGCAATAGTTGGTGAAGATAGTTTAGTAAAAAAAAACTTCTTTAGAAAAGTGAGAAAAAACTACCTATCTACTACCTACCTAGTTAGGTGCTAAGTTGCAACACTGTTTTAACCTACAAGGTGTACCTACTTACAGCACTTACTAACTTTATTTTAACTTAATAACCCCTGGCGTTTAAGAACATTGTAGTCCAGTTGGTTAGCCAATTTGAAAATTATATTTTTGATAACTCCAGATAATATTTCTGCAGATCCAGTAATTTTATTGTTGTTGTTGCTGGTGAATGGTGGACCTTATGGTTAAAACAGTTCTTACATAACGCATCTTTTTATCCTGCTTTCAAAATTACTTCCACTAAGTGGGGATTTAGCGAAGCTCAAGAAGAACTTACCCAACTTTTTTTTCTGTTCTTGTACAGCCACAGATTACCTTCAAATCCTCTACTTGGAGAAAAAGTTAATTCACATGGAATCATCCTGTAATTTGAAAGAGAAAAAAAGTTTATTTTTTATTTTTAAGTGTTTAGCTATTTAAATGAGCTGATTATTTCGTGCTATAATCGAGTTCTTTTCCCTCCCCTTTTTAAGAAAGGAAAAAATTAAAAGTAAACATTTCTTTCTTTTTCTTTTTTTTCATACCTACCTGGCTTCGTCTAAGACCTAATTAGGACGCGGTAATTGCATGAGAAATATTCTCAGTCTTTTATTTTCCCCTTCTTGATCAAACTTACCAACTTACCAAGAGAATAGGTAAAAAAAAAAAAAAAAAAAAAAAAAAAAAAAAAAGAAAGGGAGCTGGTGTGAACATCACACGACTTTCTATTACATTAAACTTCTCAACTGTAAGTCGGACAGTT
>NW_007377772.1:19228-80397 GCF_000475195.1 Diaphorina citri
TACCTTATTTTATAGTTGACTAGGGTTCTTGGTTGAACCAAGAACCCTAGTCAACTATAAAATAAGGTAAGCCATTATCTAATTTGGGTGTCTAATATGAATCTAATTAATAATAGTACCTACATATATTTATTTTGGTTGTCTTATCTATTAAATTTATTAATAACTAGGTAGATTCCTATACCTAATTATGTAGTTCAAGGTCGAACGGTGTCTCCTACACATTGGCGCCACACTGTATAGGTAAAATTTGTTGGCACACTACAGACAAATACACGAGAGATTAAGAATGATGGGAGTATAGACAATAATACCTAATAATAATAATACCTACACCACGTCCTGTTAATTCGTATACGAAATAATTGATATACCGGGTGGTCTGGGTTTTAATTGATGTTATAGGGTGTTTAAAATGAAATACGGCCACTCCGACTGTCACTCACGCCACACACCTTTCGGCGGTCTAACAAACCTCGGTCTGTCAGACAGTCAGAGCCTGAGTGGCTGCCCTAATGCGATGCACAATTAAATTTGGCCAAAAGAGCATGGTTTTTGTTTCTGAGGACCTGGAGCCTGGAGATTACATCAGGGCTGCTTTTTATTTCAATGCAGTGCAGTACAGAAATAGACTCCTTGAATACTATGGAATTTCAGAATTTTTAGGGAATTCGTATACAAGAAGCGCTCCTTAGATTGTTGGTAGAACCTTCTCCCGTCATAACTATCAAAATATGAACATTCCGACTGAAACACCTTGTATTCTCGATCATTTCAGATCAGCTGTTGCCATATTCATCACAGGATGGGTGTTAGTGCACCAAACTGAACGCTGATCAAACGGTTCCCACTGAATTGGAAAACTTCACTGGCGCCAGACTAATTACGAGGTAAATAATCGGGATATTATCCCGCATTGAGTCTCACTTTAGTTACATCCAGTGGTGAAACAAATTCCTTTGTCCGGTGACCAGTCAGGAAATTACTTCAGGAGAGGCGAAACGTCATACCAGAATCAGTCAACATCTACTTCAGGAAAGGTGGGACCTAGCGGCAGACCAGATCGGTCACTCACAGAATGGACTACAAAATCGAAAAAATCACCAAAAACGACGAACCACTCGTGAACCAATTCCTCCGCGACAATTTCTACACCTCAGAACCGCTCAATGTCGCTTTCCGAGCGAAATTCAATGCCACCGAATCACTCGCTGCCAATTCCAACTTTGAAAACATCGCCAACGGCCTCAGTCTGAAAGCGGTGGATGGAGATGGCAATATTCTTGGCGTTTCGCTCAACACTTGTCCCCTGGAGGGACGACATATTATTGTCCGCAAAGAGATCGAAGGACGGCGGGAGATCATGGAGGAAATTATCGTAAGTACTAAGTACCTACAACTTGTTGAGGTTTTTGTAGTTTAGGTTTAGACACTTTAGACATTTTAAACCAACATCTGTAGGCCCCAAGAAACTAAGTGAAGCCCGTGAGTGACCGAGCTGGAATGACGTTACCAAGTATCAGCGAATTTCCTTTATTTGTTGGACATAATGTCAAAATTAGATTTGGTACCCATTTGAGAGCAAAACGAACATAACAAATAAAATAAATGGAAAATGCTCGATTTAAAGTGAAATTCCTCGATTAAAAACTTAGTTTAAACCGCCTTCGTTGGTTAATAAAGTACTACGTACCACTTCCCTATACCTGTAGGTAATCATAATTCTGATACTCAACAAACTGTTGCCCCCACACACAAATTCCAAACCCTCATTTCATTAGACCAACAGCTTTTATCATAACACAGGGAAAACAGACACACCATTTCCAATAGACTAAACTCGTATAGCAAGAGAAACATTCGAATAAATCATGCCATTATCATTCGCCGATCTGATTGATATCGACTCCCACCAAACTACAGGGTGGTAAAGGTATTATGGGTTACCGGGTGCCCCGAATAGGATCTTGGCCCTGTTTCATAAAACTTAGGCCAGCCACTCACTACCAGGTACACCTGAACAGGTCCGCCTGTCAGGTCCACCTGATAGTGCGTGCGCTCATCAGGTATCAGGTAGACCTGACAAGCGGACCTGTTCGGGAGTACCTGTCAGGTCTATCTGATAGTGAGTGTCTGGCCTTAGAAGTTTTGGACTGAGAGATGGCAAAAACTCCATTTGAAACGCCAATTAGTCTTGATCAGATTAAAAATGTAATGCTTCCCAAAAATCACATTTACGTACATCAAGACTGTTGAGCTTTTGTTTGATAAGGGTTTAATGTTACTGTAATATTATTAACATGATCAGTATGATCACCCATCCGCATGGGCAGAAACCAAAAACTTGGACAATATCGATTTTCTTAAGGTGTATCCAAACATACTCGACCGCGCCGATCGATGGTTGATCGGCGGGGTCGACTATGTGTGGCCGCAGCTATAGGGTTATTGGACAAATTATATTTGAATTAGAAAAGTGTACGAAACACCCTGTATAAAATATACTCGCGCACCAATATTTTATTATAAATATTGTGCAATGCATTAGCAGCATGTTATTATATTATTTGGAACATAAATGTTCGATCAGGTCCATTTTACTGAGAGGGGATAGTAAAGGAACCAAAGGCTATGTTAACAATAAACCCTGAAGTGGACAATAACCCTGAGGCGAGATTAATTCCTATGGCATTTTCTATCGTTTTTAGAGTAACTACGGTGCGCGAGTATTACTTAATATTTGTTGTCAAACGTGGGTGAAATCCCAATCTTGGTTGAGAATGTGGCCTTAGTTAGGAATGTTGGCTCGAACCCGCCCCTCCTGTTCTTTGATGGCAAACTGCCCATCTGTAACTGTTCCTATCCTCCCGAGGCATTTTTCACTCCGGCCCCGGTATTTCTATTATGACTCCTCCATCTCATGATAAAAACAATAAACAACAGGGCGTTGTGCAAAAAATAATGTAATTTATTATCCATACAGGGTTCTACCAGGTCTGAAATCACCTTTTTTGCTTAAAATGCATCCCATTATCTCTAAGAATAACCAAAGGCCCTTCCCCTAGGTATCAACGCGTAGTTCCTTTGTTAAGTTGAATGCCGACATAATTATCATTGGAGAAGGATCCGTTGTAACAATCGGATACCAAACGTTACAGTGTTTGGCATCTGGACAGGAGGCCGTTTGGGGCATTACGAGTTCCCCTTCACAAAACTTGCAAATTTTACAAAAAGAATAGGCAGCAAACTACTGAAAGCTAACAGGCTCCATAATAAGTGGATACACCCCGTATAAAATGATCAACAAAAGAATGTCTTTAATTTATGTAATGCCAATAATACCGAGGTCGGGTTGGTATTTAACATACTACAATCTCTCACATTTGATCCGCAAAAGGGGTGAGATAAAATACATAGATCCAAAGTGCACCTAACAGAGTTGAATAAAACTAATAACTATGTAGTCTATGTACATATTTATACTGTTTTTGGAAAGGATACAGTAGGTACCTACCCCCAACGTGAAATGGAAGTGTAACTCCCATGAAAAACCCTGGTAAAAAACTAGTTTTTCTCATTTTACGGGAGACCTGTCTGACCTATTATAGCAAATAGAAACATTTATATCGTTTACTTAACGTCATCTTTTGTCATTCCAGAAATTCCTCGGCCTCATCGACGAACTGTCTGGGGTTGAAAAACTCATCGAAAAGCATCACCAGAGTGTACTGGACGTCAAAATCCTTTCCGTCGACGCCAAACACCGGCAGAAAGGCATCGGGGCTCGGCTGATCGAAGAGACTATCAAAACTGCTGAAGCACATGACATCAAGGCCATCACTGTGGGCTGCTCCAGCTACTACACTAGTGTGATCGTGCAGCATAAGTTCCCCAATCAGTTTCGACGCGTGCTGACTTATCCATACTCCAAGTATGTTGACTCAAACGGAGAGGTGGTGTTCAAGTCAGCAGAGCCTCATGTGGAGTATCATGTGTATTTCTATGAGAGATAATTAACGACATCAGGAATATGCGGAAGGAGATTATTTTCTATCGAAGTCATCTGTAAAAGCTTTAAAAGTAGGAATAGGGGTAGTATTTTTCGCTGGACGAAAAGAGAACTGCCTATTTGTAAATTATTTTTAGTTTTTAGGGTTCGAAGAGATAAAGTTACTTGTTAGTACGTTGTTGGATACAACGAGCTTCAACTTCAATGTTAACGTCTAAAAGTATAAGGTACAGGATACCAACGTTTGGAAGATGATGTTTTCAAAAGTCTTGAAACGATGCTGCTCGTAATGATACTGATGTTGCGTCTGAGGATAAAACTTCTCGTGATATTTCTATGACAAGCTTGAAAATTAAAAAGTTTTGTATGGCAAGTATGATCGTGCAGCATAAGTTCCCCAATCAGTTTCGACGCGTGCTGACTTATCCGTACTCCAAGTATGTCGACTCAAAGGGAGAGGTGGTGTTCAAGTCAGCAGAGCCTCATGTGGAGTATCATGTGTATTTCTATGAGAGATAATTTCAAGATGGTATCAGGAATGTGCGGAAGGAGATTATTTTCTATCGAAGTTACCTGTAAAAGCTATAAAAGTAGGAATAGGGGTAGTATTTTTCGCTGGACGAAAAGAGAACTGCCCATTTGTAAATTATTTTTAGTTTTTAGGGTTCGAAGAGATAAAGTTACTTATTAGTACGTTGTTGGATTCAACGAGCTTCAACTTCAATGTTAACGTCTAAAACTATAAGGTACAGGATACCAACGTTTGGAAGATGATGTTTTCAAAAGTCTTGAAACGATGCTACTCGTAATGATACTGATGTTGCGTCTGAGGATAAAACTTCTCGTGATATTTCTATGACAAGCTTGAAAATTAAAAAGTTTTGTATGGCTGAGGTTTTTAAAAAGTGTCTTGGCGTTTTTTGTCTCCCCCTCCTGCTACTTCTTCAGGAAAAGCTTCTCAATTCTGCCGTCCTTCGAAAAGGGGGAAAAGTGAAATTACTTTTTCATCTGCAGATACTAGTATCTTGTGAGGTATCTACCCTGTTATGGAGTAAGATCAACTAACGTTTTGCCTTTTTCGCTGGAATAGTTCCTTGGTCCTTAAATGTCTTTGGATGACCCATGAGCCCCAGAACAGATACAATAGCACATGCTCAGTACCTCATCTACCATCTTCGAAGTTCCTCACCCTTACAGTCAGAGATCGGGCGAAATTAACTGTTCACCTAACAGGGATGTATAGCAGAAGGCATAGATTATTGCATTGTATTTAGAAACTGAAAGCGTCAGTAAAGTGTCTCAATGTCCAAGAGTTTGGAAGTGAAGAGTTCGCTTACAACTTGGGATATAAGTAGTGTGACAGTTCTAGAAATGAGGAAGAAGAAACAGCAGAAGAAGAAGAAGTGTGGTTGAAGAAAAAAAGACTTTGAGCAAAGTTATGAGACGTTTCGGATGTGCTAGGATTAAGACATTAAAGACTTTAGCTACGTGGTAATGTCTTGATGTCTTGTCTCACCGACAACGTTAATGGGGACAGACAGATTTCTCTTTTTAGGAACCTAAGTTCCTTTTAAAAGATCTATTTGTGTTTTCTCAAGTACTCATTGGGGAATTGGGGATGCAACAACAGGCACTAGATTCACTGGACCTCAACCTAGACTAGAATCTACCAGCAGATCGCTGGCGCTGGTAACAGCGCCAACCAGCGCAACGAGTCGATCATCTGACTCTACAGGCCCTTAAGGCTTAAGCTATGTCCAAAATCGACGGAGTCGACTATGTGTGGACACAGCTTTACATTTCACTTTATTTCGCTACAGAGAAGGCACACTCTTCAGAAACTTCAAATCGGATTGCTGATGAGTGAAATCGTTAGGTCTCCTCTTCTTTCTTCTTTCTCCACCTCCTCCAGCCTACTCTGCCTCCTTCTCCGGTTCTCATTTCCTTCCCCCCGTCACTTTCACATTTTTACTATTTCACTCTATTTTATCTTCGGAAAATTGCACACTTAAACTCTTCTCGCTCAAATCTTACACCGACCTCTGGGTTTTACTACCGTCCCGCGCCCTCATGGAAGCCTCACTTGAATCGCGCTGTAAAACCTAATGGAGGGGGTAATTTGGTCGCAATAAAAACGCGCCTTTATTCCGACAGTTTCATTGTTTGATGGCCTGTATGGGGAGCGTTAGTGTTATTTTTACAGCCTCCTGGATGTTAAACTTCAGGGAGTTCATCGTGTGCTTATGGTGCTAGCCTAATCATGAGGTACTTCAGGCGATTAGGGAACCGTAGGGGGTCTTGACGTCTGGGGTTTGTTTTTTATACCTCTATCCTAAGGCGAGCCACTCACTATCAGGTAGACCTGACGACAGGTACACCTGATGAGGTCTACCTGTTAGTGTGTTTTATGGTGCTAGCCTAATCATGAGGTACTTCAGGCGATTAGGGGACCGTAGGGGGTCTTGACGTCTGGGGTTTGTTTTTATACCTCTATCCTAAGGCGAGCCACTCACTATCAGGTAGACCTGACGACAGGTACACCTGATGAGGTCTACCTGTTAGTGTGTCAACTGTAAGGTTTTATCGTCCCGGAAGCGAAGAGCAGAACTAGCACTTACAACTTACAAGGTTGAACGCTTTAAATTAAAGGAATTTTGAAGGTTGAGCTAACTAAAAGCTATATCCTGCATATTAGAATGACTAGAATGGGAATGCATTGGCGCAGTGGTTAGGAGTTTAGGACCCATTTCGTCCGTATTTCTGGTTTCATAAACTTGCTCCAGGGATGAGAAGTAGCGATAGCGACCACTGCATAAATAAACCGCGATCCCTTTCTTTCTTCCCCTTCGACCAAAATATCCCCCTCCCCTTTTCTCTTTAAATTCCCTCCCATTCTCCCTTTACCTTCTTCTCCCCCATAAATACCTCTCCTTTCCCTTTTTCTCCCTTTACCTACCTCTCTCCAAAATATCCTTCCCTCTCTCCTTTCCATCCTTCTAAATACGTTAGTGTGTGTACTCATCAGGTGTCAGGTGTCCCTGTCAGGTCTAAATGATAGTGAGTGGCTGGCCAATGGAAGAGGGAAGTAGGAATCCTTTACTCATTATTTTCTCTTGACGGTAAATATGTAGAAATGGGATGATACTCCTTCTATTCCTGAATCATGAATATTTAGACCAGATCTCTATGTGTGTAGGTGTGTAGATTCCTAGATTCATATGAGCTCAACCCATCCTTTGGGGCAGTTGCCCCTACACCGAAGCCTCAAAGTGGGCTTTTTATGTATGTGTGAGCTGTGTACTCCTGGTCCTGAGTAATCTTCAGTCAGTTTCTCGAAGCTACCACACCAATCATCACCGGGTTCCATCAGGTGCACCGCCCTTGGAATTTGAAACCATTTATCTGTCAGGTGTGACGGGAATGATACCAAAAGATTTGCTGTCCAGAACTCCAATTTCCGAATCCCGCCCACAGTACACAGACTCGTAGAGTTGAGAAAGTTGGCCCTAAAGCCATCCATGTTGCTGATTTCTAGAAATTCAAGATCTGATGTTCAAGTTTGTTTCCGGGCACGGAAAGTAAGTAAGTTGAGATAGTATTTTGACTAAGATCTCAAGACGTTGGGTTTCTGCAAAGATCCTCTCATCATAACCATATAACCAGCTTGTTTATTTGAAGTTGTGTTTGTGCCACATGTAAGTTATTGTTTGGATGGGGGATTCTATTCCTGAATCATGAATATTTGGACCAGATCTCTATGTGTGTAGGTGTGTAGATTCCTAGATTCATATGAGCTTAACCCATCCTTTGGGGCAGTTGCCCCTACACCTAAGCCTCAAAATGGGCTTTTTATGTATGTGTGAGCTGTGTACTCCTGGTCCTGAGTAATCTTCAGTCAGTTCCTCGAAGCTACCATACCAATCATCGCCGGGTTCCATCAGGTGCACCGCCCTTGGAATTTTAAACCATTTATTTGTCAGGTGTGACGGGAATGATACCAAAGATTTCCTGTCCAGAACTCCAATTTTCGAATCCCGCCCACAGAACACAGACTCGTAGAGTTAAGAAAGTTGACCCTAAAACCATCCACGTTGCCAATTTCTGGAAATTCGAGATCTGATGTTCAAGTTTGTTTCCGGGCACGGAAAGTAAGTAAGTTGAGATTAAGATAGTACTTTGACTAAGATCTCAAGACGTTGGGCTTCTCCAAAGATCCTCTCATCATAACCATATAACCAGCTTGTTTATTTGAAGTTGTGTTTGTGCCACATGTAAGTTATTGTTTGGATGGGGGACCCGCGCTAGAATGAGGTGTCGGAATGTGGGGTGTGGAGCCCAGGGCCCTACAAGGGGCAAGCATTCAGGCCATATTGTACAAACGAGGAAATAATATTTATTATTTCACAAGATCTGCCCCCGATTTTCCCTTTCCCTGTGTTCAAAATCTATCAAACCTCCTTCCAGCCTCACTAGCTAGAACGGAAAGTTTCAATATTTTATGTACTTTTCAGTGGCGAAGGAACGGTGTGTTGAGGATTTTTCCATCTTTTTGAATCTGGAATTTGGGCTTTATTCCCTAAATCCTTCATACATCAAGGATGGGGGACCCGCGCTAGAATGAGGTGTCGGAATGTGGGGTGTGGAGCCCAGGGCCCTACAAGGGGCAAGCACTCAGGCCAAATTGTACAAACGAGGAAATAATTTATTATTTCACAAGATCTGCCCCCGATTTTCCCTTTCCCTGTGTTCAAAATCTATCAAACCTCCTTCCAGCCTCACTAGCTAGAACACACAATTTGCTGGAAATTTTTATTTCAGGCTGCTCAGATTTTTTTCTACGGAATCTATGAGCTCCAAAATTTTCAGGAGAATGTCTTACGTTACAGAACTTACGGACAGCTTTTACAAAGCCTTTATTATCGAGCAAGTCACAAACGTTCAGGAGGGCTCCTTTTTAAGGAATTAAGAGGCTCGTACTCATAGGTCCTATTTAAGTAGATACCCAAAAATTGTAATTTTAAAATTTTAGACCTTCGTGGTCTGTGAGGGCTATGGAATAACTAAGCTCATTTGGGATTAATAAAATTCTCATCAAGAAGAAGATAAAAACACCCTAGGGTCAAACTCACCCCCTGTATTCGACACTGGGCTCCAAAATCTTATTTTATTTGAAAAGATCTACTTTGTATTTGTTTTCAGATTGTGGCAAATAGAGAGAAATATTCTCCAGATAACTCAGTGCTGGAGAAACTTGATATTTAAACAAAGACCCTGCCTAAAAGTATAACCTACTTTTTGCCTGAAATTCTGAATTTATTACCCCATTTTGGTTTTTCGCTTAGTATACCAAAACCTTTCTGAAGAGAGCAATGAATACTTAGAAGATTAATGTTGGTTTCAAAATACATAAAAAAAAACTTGTTACCTACTTGTTTTTTTTTTTTTTTTTTTTTTTTTTTTTTAATTTTTTTTTAAAAATATTTTTTGATAAAAAATTTTTTTTTTTTTTTTTTTTTTTTTTTTTTAAGTTTATTTTGAACATAATTGTTGATAATAAAATTATGTGCCCCTTCAAATCATGATAGCCCGAACCTGTTTTGTTTTGATGGAGATGCCAAAAGCACTTGTATCTGATAAGGTAGGTACCTAAATAATACCTGCTTTATTAACTTATTTTAGTGGATGTGCCAAATAACCAAAATTACTATTGGCTTCACATTCTATGTATCTAAAATTTAAATACTCTTAAATGGCAAAAAAAATACCTATTACTTTTTTATGAAGATCCTTCAATTAAAAAAAACTCCTCTCTCTCTCTCTCTCTCTTTCTCTCTCTTCCTCAACCACATTGCTACCAAGGCTGGTATCAGGCTTACCACATCAGAGTGTGGGTGTGTATGAGAGAGAGAAAGAATCATCAAATAATGGGAGAGAGAGAGAGAGAGAGAGAGGGGGGGGGAAGAAAAAGAAGTCTACCATCCAGGGTTACCACAGAGCGAGAGAGAGAGAAATAGGGAATCATGGTAGAGAGACGGAGATGGAAAAGTCTGCCATCCAGGGTTACCACAGAGGAAGAGAGATAGACGAAGATAGAACGAGAGAGAGAGAGAAAGAAAGAGAGAAAGGGAGATAAAGAGAAAAAATCATTTCAAATTTAATGGTGTATAAATTTAAATTAGTTTCTCCTAGTACACAAAATGGAAAAAAAAATGTTCGCTATTGCCCTGTTTTTGAATTAAAACTAACGCAATAAAAAGCGAACATTAAATCGGTGAATTTTAGCGGTAGATGTAAAATGTCACCGCGAATTGGTTGGCTTTTAGTTTGGATCGATGTCGATTAAGGATCCATTTATCTGTTTCAACTCTCTATTTCTTTCTCCCTTTGGATATTATTTCCTCCTTTTATTTCTGTCTTCCTGATTCTATCTTCTCTTTTCTTTCTCCTTTCTCTCTCTCTCTCTCTCTCTCTCTCTCTCTCTTACACACACACTCACTCCTATTTCTCACCTAGTAAAGGAGCTACAAGTATCTACAGCTCTATGTACATACATACATTGTATAGGGTAAGTGTACTATTTATTCGCCCACCTAAAAAAACGTACCATTTATTGGCCCACCTGCCCACATTTATTTTTCTATTTTTTGTTTTTATGACTACAATTTTTGAATAGCACTGGTTCGATAGCAGAATTAAACCCTTTCTTTTGATGAAATTGGATCTTGAAAAATTTCGTCCAGTTCAGACTTATGTGGCGTATGGTACAGGTGGGCCAATTAAATGGTACGTTTTTTAGGTGGGCGAATAAATGGTACACTTACCCTATTGTATAGTGTAGAGGTAGAGGCGGGGTGTTGGTATGATGTGTGTTTGGAATAACAAATAATTATTGAATGGATATTGGAATAGTGTGAAGTACCTTTACCCTATTCTGTCTTATACAGGGTTGTCCATAATAATATATTACAACAATGCTGAAAATCGGGAAATGAGGTTTGAGGAGACCCTTCTTAACTATGACTATCAAATTCTGATAGGTACAAAATAATGCTTTTTTGAACGGATCTATCTTATACAGGGTTGTCCTTAAGTCCTCCTGGTAAAATGGGTAGATATGCTGTTGAGTTTTCCATACACAATTGTACAGGGTCCGTCGAGTGCTGCACCTTATCATTACGAAATGCAGTCAAGGTGCGTCGAATTCTTTTGGGACTGATTCTTAATAACATATCGCATCCGAAAATAATTTTTTACTCACAAAGGGCCCATGTTGGGTTAGGTCCTTATAGAAAAGCCTTTTTTTTTAAGAGGTTTGACAGAAGGAACTGTAACTGCTATGGTCTTATCGTCCCGAAATCGAAGAGAGAAGGAAGACAGGATAGAAAAATAATAATAAATAATTGTTATCTATTTGTTCATAAGTTTGGAATTGATTAGCAAACATCAGTTTGATGTTTGCTAATCCAGAGAACTAATAATAGTAGTAGTAGTGCTTATTTATACTGCTCGCATAGGACTGAAAGCCCTTTCGGTATATAGGTATACCTACCTATTAAAGTGCAATTTTCCCACAAAATATATCACTAGTTAGGTAATTAGGAAAGTATGTACCAGGGTACTAATACTTTCAAGAAGTTTTTCCAAATGAAGTTCATCTGTTCATCCAATGTCTCTTGGTACACATCATTTTTTATTAACATTAGATACCTAGATACGATAAGCAACACAGAGATACCGGAAGGCGAAGAAGACACACTAAAGAAGAAACACAAAACAAATGATAATAAAAGCAGAGAAGAATAAAAAAAAAAAAGACAACAAAAAAACCATGGAAGTAAAATTAAAATTGCATTCCATTAGTAAATTATATAACCATAAAAAAAGAAGAGGAAGATAAACACAGGGAAATCTGGGTAATCTTAGTGGCTTTCTTTTTTATATTCTTAACACAATGGAAGGACGGGCTTAAACCATTTGTGTCTTAAAATCCGAAGTGGTACCATCTACCCCCTACCTGTAACATCTATCTAACTGTACCTGTAACATCTATCTAACTGTAACTGCTAAGGTCTTATCGTCCCGAAATGGAAGAGAAAAGGAAGACAGGATATGAAGACCAACCGTTCCGAAAACCATATCTGTTTAGGATAAAATCAATGGGGCAGGAGTCAAACCAGTGATCTAAACCTTACAAGACACGAATATCGAAAAAGTTTCAAAGATACGTACAAATTTCTGTACTGCTTCTTCGCTTCGTATCTACTCTACGTTTCCATTGCGTAAGTGTTGCTTTCTCTTTATTTTGGGGTCTCTAAAGCTGTCCATATGGTAGACAAGGGTTGAATACAGTAATAAAAGCTCTGAGGGTGAGAAAAGAGGAGGTGGTACTAGAAGATTTCAATATCTTCAAAGGGGATTTCTTCTCGAGTCAGGACTGTCAGGAGACTTTGCCACAATGTCATTTTCAGCGGAGGGTTTTATGTGAAAACTAGATAGAGGATGGTGGTTCGATTCCAAGTCAAGAAATAGATTTTAGCATTTATTAATCGGGGAGCAGACCATTTATGGAAAGTAAGTAAATAATCACTTATCGCACTAATCGTGCTTATCAAAAAATTGCCAGTTCCAATGCCACTCACTCACGTTCAGATGGTCTGATAACCGAGATCTCTCAGAAGATCTGAAGTTTTTCCGCCACACACGTTTCGACATTACAAATTGATCTCCTGATCCAAAAATTATTAAGAACATCAAGGGTGTAACTCCCTTGTTTATCAAGGACTACAGAACACCTCACTAAATTGCAATAACAATGATGAGGCTCTAATGCTCATAGACCTTTTTTTCCTGTCGGGGAAGTAAATTGCCATTGGCGTTGAGGTAGTGGCAGAGGACAGGAAAACTTCTATTCAGGGTGACGAGAAATCCAGTATGTTTTCTTCCCACGGAACATAACGTAACTGAGCTCCTAACTATGTACCTACTAGTTCAGATACCAATGATATTCATTCATTCATGGACTTGTGAATCTAGTGTGAAGTAGAAGAAAAAGAAAGAGGAGAAGGAGAAGAACAAGAAGAAGAAGAAGAAGAAGAAGAAGAAGAAGAAGAAGAAGAAGAAGAAGAAGAAGAAGAAGAAGAAGAACAAGAACAAGAACAAGAAGAACAAGAACAAGAAGAAAATGTATCACCCATCCGATTTGTACATTACCCCAACCATTGGTGGAGATGTCAAATTTCTCATTCTAAAATGTTTTATTAGTGGAAATGTCAGATTCCTCTTTTCAAGATGTTATCGTATTGGGATTCCTCATTCATAAGACGAAGAAATGGTGTAGTTTTACTTACCTATTGCAGAGATTGGGATTATCAGCTGATTCCCTTTTCGGAGTGAATTTCCAGATATCTAGAATAGGTGTCCTTGGGCCCTAGCTTTAAAGTTGTATCGACGTAATCTTGAGAAATGATCAGATGAATCCAAAACTCGAAGTTGGTCTGACGGTGATTTACCAAAAATTGATGCATTCAACGCTAACCCGCTAGATTGACACATTTTTCATAGAATTTTTCAAACAAGTCATTATTTTTTGTCGAAGATTTCCACCGTACCCTGTAGACAAGTGAATAGACTGGCCTATGCTACTCCCATAGAGTATAGAGTGTTCTACAGCAATGCAGTAAACAAGCCACTGTAATGTTCCGCTATACATTTTTCCGTACCCCTTCAGCCTACTCGCTTCTGAAAAGCAGTCTCGACGGGAAAAGTGGATTTTTTCTTCCGAGGTTTGATAGAGGGAACTGTAACTTCTAAGGTCCCATTGTCCCGAAATCGAAGAGAAAAGGAAGACAGTACAAGAGAAAGCCAGCCGTCACAAAACGAAAATTATCCCTTCAAGATAAAATCCGCCCCCGGGCGGGATCGAAACCTCGGCCTAGCGCTTACAAGGTAGACGCGGTACCAGCTAGTTAGGCTGGCTGGGAAAGTTGATTTCTTCGAGTAGTGCTTTGAAAATGAGGTGTGATACTTGGTTGGAATCCTTCACCTAAAACAGATAATAGAAATACATAGCCGAGAAGGACACTACTTCAACTTTCACTGTAGCGAGCTAGCAAGTGCAGCTTTTTATAAATTCGATCCAGGCGTTTTGCCAGTCGGCACTACACAATAGGGTTTGGGGGGAGGAAGATATTTCCTACTGTACTAGAACACTACTAGCCCCTGTTGCTATTTTTAATGTAATGAATTCAAAACTTTTATTTCGTGTTTACGAACAAGGGTTTGATGGGCGAGCAACATAAGAAATTGCAGGAATGGTCAGCGCAATTAACTGTCACAGTATTGGATTCTGAGAAAAGCTAGTCAAAGTTAGACCACAAAACTTTTCCAACTGACAATTTTCGAAATATTCAAGTTTTTACCATGTCTAAGGCTCACAGGATCATTAGTACCATGAACTTTTAGGAAAAGGAAGTTGAAATGCCAGAAGATAAGATCAGCTAGATCTAACACATACTACACCTAAGGAATACCACCAAAAAGGTCCTTTTTCTTGTGGCAAATAAAAGTAACCTGATTTTCCAATATTAATAAAAAATTATCACTTTTCTAGAGAGATTCAGAAAACGATCTCAGTGACACAAAACTTTCGCGTCACCTTTTACGTCCAGTGTGCCGGAGGCATTTCGTTTTTTATCATGCAGTAATTTTTTATTATGTTTATTGTGAACATTATTTTGTCTCTTTTTTTCCCTCTAACTAGATTCGAGACAATACTAGAAAGCTAGACACAGACCTAATTTTGCAATAGATTCCGCATTTTTTCTCCGGTTTTCTTTTTTTCCTCTCCTTTTGTCCTCATTCACTAGCTCCTTCTTTTACTTCATCTTCTTCAGATCCCCCTCCTCCTCCTTCTTCTTCGTCGTCTTCTTCTAATTTTTCTTCTTCTTCTTCTCTTTATTCTTTTCTTATTTCGAAGGCTTTTTGGCATTCGCCAGAGACAGTTGCTCCACTTTTTATTGCTATCCAAGTTGTTGACTGAGAGGAGCATCATTACTGTCAGTTTTATTTATTCTGTCTTGTGAAATGGTCTGATTGTTCATTGAATGGACTCATAAAGTTACTCAATATGGAAGTCAAGTCGCCGAGTGTCTGTTAAGATTTTTCTGTAATGGTCGACCTTCGCCGCCTCTGTTGAACCATTCAAAAACTGAAGGCTGAGTGAAGGCCTTCTTATGGAACAAAGCCCATCAGCGAATCCCAACGAAAAGAGGCCGGTACAAGTGTCTGAGTTCCTGAACCTACCCCTGGGACAAGAGTTAGGTGAGGAGTCCTGATCCGCTGGTACTATAACAACGAACAGTAATTATATCCCACTTGCTTCATGTTCAAGGTACATTTTTTGTGGTATAAATATTATGTAGTTCCATGAAAATAACAGGCAAAAATAAGTTCTACCTTCATCAGATATTCAGATGACAAAATTGGCCAGCCATATCATGTATTGGGCAGTAAAAGTTATACAAACCTAAATAAAGGATGCCTTCCTCCCGAGATAAAATTCCTCAGAATCCAAAGAACCCCATTTGATAATATAAGATAGAACCCATGTCCATGCAATGTTTCACAACAGTCCTTTCTGTATCTGACTAATGGTCGCTGCAGATTTTCGCAGTTTTTCTGCCTCGTCTGGCGTGAGGTTTTGATTGATAATGTGGGTGACTCCATTGTCTGCCATGACGCAGGGTAGGGAGAGGAACACTTCTTCCTCAATTCCATGGTGGCCCTGGAACAGTAGCAGGATAAAATAAAATTATAGTAATATCTATGATTTTCATCTTTTTTGGTGGACGGACTTAATGACGTGACGGTTCAAAGACGAAATACGAAGAGTGGATGTGGGCATTTTGAGAACTTGACTAATCTCAATTCCGTTTGATCCGACGTGAGAAAACCCTTTTGTGACTAGGTACCATAAATATCTATTCTTCATGTCTTTCAGATATTTCTTCTGCCTACAAATAGCGTAGCGTCGCGTAGTCTGTCTGACAAACAGACACACATAAATGTATCAAACATCTGGACAGAAAGACGGACAAACATACCTGTATCAGAGTGGAAACGGCGTGGATCTTGTTTGTATTGTTCAACAGTGTATGCGAGATAGACGCCACACTTAGTCCCAATGCCCAGGAGGTGTAGCCTTTGAGTTTTATGACTTCGTAGGCACTGCAGAAAATAGATGAATGAAAGTGAGTCCAAAAAGATAGTTTGTGATTTTTCATTCGTGAAATCCATGCTGGAAGACACTGTCAACGTATTTTCAACTATTCGATGGTCAGTTTTTAGTGTCAAAACACGTTTTGAGGTCCCTAGAGCCCAGATTTCAGCTATTGACCCTGTGTATTTGTGTCTGTCTGTAAACAAAATATTTCGAGAACGGTAAGAGGACTTGAAATTTGACATGTACATATACAATGTAGGTATGTATATTATACATGTGCCCTCACCTATTGACAACATCGGCATGCAGACGGACAAAGTTCTCCGTGTCCTGTTCGGTCCCGATGGTCGGATTCAGCTCCTTCAAAGTCACTCCGGCCACATTCACTCCGGACCAGACCGGCACACTTGAGTCTCCATGTTCTCCTATGATAAACCCGTGAACACTCTCCGGGGAGAGACCCAACTTCTGGGCAAGGAGGACTCGGAACCGCATAGAATCCAGATTGGTGCCGGATCCAATAACACGGTTCTTGGGGAATCCGCTCAGCTTCCAGCTGATGTAAGTGAGGACGTCCACTGTGGAGAGGGAATTTTTATTCTTCTAGTGAGCCGGAAAAGATGTCTGGCTGAGGGACTATAAAGTAAATAGGGGAAAATGAAAACAGATCGCTTTTTTTTTTTTTGTTTTACAATATTATTTTATTCACTAACATACCGGGTTTCGCCAGTTACCACTGAAGATGCCGTAACTGGTGAAACCCGGTATGGTAGTGAATAAAATAATATTGTAAAACAAAAAAGCGATCTGTTTTCATTTTCCCCTATTGGTTTTAATTTGTTTTACCAAGTGTTGTGTACACCCTTCAAAGTTCTAACTTTTTAATATTAACTATAAAGTAGTTTGGCTGAGGGACTATAAACAGAGAGTAGATCAGCGTTTAGACTAGTACAAATTTCCTTATGCCATATCAATAGCGAAGGTTGAGTGCAAAGGGCATCCACTCGGATAATTTTGTTTAGCCAAAACAAAGCGATCACTCTAAAGCTGATTGAGAGGCCGACGACAAACGCCGATCCCGTCTGTACACGGGAAAAGGCGAAGAAGAAGAACCCAAAGGGCCGGAAAAAGCCAGCAGTACGTGATTGACCAAATGGTCACCCATTCGGATACTAACTACGCCCGACGTTGCTTAACCTCCGTGATCCATGCTAGTATTACGATTGGCTCAAAAAATAAAGTCCTCCAGTGAGACTAAACTCACCTGGATTACTAATAATGAGTAGAATGCAATCCGGACTGCCTTTGGCAATTTTGGGTATTAGGTCCTTGAAGATTTTCACATTCCTGTCGACCAATTGGAGACGAGTTTCACCTACTAGTGATCTAACTCCTGCTGTTATAATGACAATTCTGGATCCTTCACTCATAGCAATGTCTGGAAAATTAAATCATTGTTGGATCTACTCGGTCAATGTTCTACCTATAGAATGTTGAGAGTTTTAGGATCTAGTTCTGACTGAGTAATCCTCTGAAGGCAGTGAAAATAGTAGTTCTTTCTAACTTTATACACTCTCTTCCTTGAAATACATTTTTAGCTTCAAAATCTGATATAGGTTGACCCTTTTTCCTCTGAAATTATTGAGCTTATCGTACCTACCTGAACCAGATTCGATTTTGGGAGACCTTAGGAATGGTGCCCCGTGTTGAAGATCGAGCATTTCACCTTTGCATCTGTCTTCATTACTGTCTATGAGACAAAAGTTAGAGTAAATGCCCTGAAAAACAAGGAAGCAAAGTTAGACATTAGAAGATCAAATAGCTATGTAAGTATAGGTCTCAGGTCTGGCTTTTCTGGTTTGGAAAGTAAATTATTGAGCGATTGAGCCCCTCTATCTGGTCGAACACAGATACTACAGAAACTGCTGAATCTTTTCGGCAACCTGCTAACCTTGCTAGTATCATACTTACGAGTAAATCTTCACTAATATCAGTCACACTCATCACTCATCATGGCCTAAACTTCATTCATATCTTTGTCCTAGAAAATAATTATTGGCACTCTCTAGTCTGGCTGGGGGACTTTAAACAGGGAGTATGCCAGCCTAAATTTTCCTTGCTAAAGGAATAGCAAAAGTTGAGTGCAAAGGGCATCCACTCGTAAAATTTGTAGCCAAAACCTAATGTCAGCCCAAAGCAATCACCCTAGTTAGGGCTGATTGATAGGCTGACGAAAAACGCCGACACCGTCTGCACACGGGAAAAGGCAAAGAAAAAGAAGAGGAGGTGATTTCTTTTCCAAAATTTACTGTGATCCGCCATCATTACCTGTGTAAGTATACTGTACGTGCACGCCATACCGACTTGGCCTGCACCGACCACGGTTATCTTCTGATCCGGAGATTCAATAGAGGGCGCCACTTGACTCAGCAGTCGGTCTACAGTGGACACAGCGTCTCTGGCCATTGTCTGAAAACAGGGGATGTTTTTGTTGGGAGTTAATTTGGTCCGGCAGTCTCACAGATCTAGGTCGAACAATTCTAAGACTGTTAATGTGTCCAAATATAGACGACCGGCCGTCGATTGGCGAGATGAATATATGTTGTCGAGGCAGTGTGGACGGTTTAGTCGACATCGATCGACGGACCGTCGACTATCTTTGGACCAAGGTTGGATAAACCCAAATTTGTCAGACAGTCGTCGGAGCATAAGCGGTCAGGTTACGTCTCTCAGACGGTCTGATCTACTCTGAAGACTGAAGTCCAACAGACCAAAGTCAGATAAACCTACTGTGGATTTCACCAACTTACTTTTTAGCCCCTATAACCGTCTGTTCGCTTAACAGCCCTGTTAAGCTTATACAAATCAAAAGGACCTAGTTAGGGCTGATTGATAGGCTGACGAAAAACGCCGACACCGTCTGCACACGGGAAAAGGCAAAGAAAAAGAAGAGGAGGTGATTTCTTTTCCAAAATTTACTGTGATCCGCCATCATTACCTGTGTAAGTATACTGTACGTGCACGCCATACCGACTTGGCCTGCACCGACCACGGTTATCTTCTGATCCGGAGATTCAATAGAGGGCGCCACTTGACTCAGCAGTCGGTCTACAGTGGACACAGCGTCTCTGGCCATTGTCTGAAAATAGGGGATGTTTTTGTTGGGAGTTAACTTGGTCCGGCAGTCTCACAGATCTAGGTCGAACAATCCTAAGACTGTTAATGTGTCCAAAGATAGACGACCGGCCGTCGATTGGCGAGGTGAATATATGTTGTCGAGGCAGTGTGGACGGTTTAGTCGACATCGATCGACGGGCGGTCGACTATCTTTGGACCAAGGTTGGATAGACCTAGATCTGTCAGACAGTCGTCGGAGCATAAGCAGTCAGGTTACATCTCTCAGACGGTCTGATCTACTCTGTAGACTGAAGTCTAACAGACCAAAGTCAGATAAATCTACTGTGGATTTCACCAACTTACTTTTTAGCCCCTATAACCGTCTGTTCGCTTAACAGCCCTGTTAAGCTTATACAAATCAAAAGGAGCTTGACAGGCCTTCTAGGGCTGAAAAAATGTTGGTGAAATCCAACTCTAGATCTGTCCGACATCGTGAGTGACCGGCCTAGACTTTTTCTTACCCATCGAGGACTGAGGCAACAGAACATCCTGGATCTGGTGAGATGTCTCAACACGAATATGGTCATCTTGGATAAAATCAGTTCCAAACTGGATCACAATAGTTTCTCCTTCGTACTGATTGAACTGAAAGGGCAGCAGGGTGAGCTTTCGATGGACAAGAAAAACCACTTCCGGGCAAGAAATGCCACTTTCTAGCTTCAAGAAAGACCACTTTTTAGCTATCTACTCATTTCAATGCTAGAAAAAATATCAACAGCTTATTGAAACTTCGTCAAAGAAAGGTCCAAAATAACGATTGAAGTGTGATGGTGATGGCCAGATATTAATTTTTCTTTCACCGAAGTGGCCAGCCTAGCTAGCTTGGTAGGTGGCGCGTCTGTCTTATAAGCGCTAGGCTGCGGGTTCGATTCCAGCCCGGGGCAGATTTTATCCTGACCGGATAATGTTCTCGGAACGGCTGGCTTTCTCCTATCCTGTCTTCCTCCTCGATTTCGGGACGATAAGGCCTTAGCAGTTTCAGTTCCCTCTGTCAAACCTCTTTAAAAAGATAAAAAAATAAATAATAATATCCTTTATTAAAACACATCACATTGATCTCAATCCTTTAGGCACACTTCATTGGTCAAGGGTAAAGGGTTTTTCCTTGCCAATGGGATCAATTTAACTTCACGAGTGACGAGGTGGTCTGATCTGACGGAATAGCCATCGGCCTTTCAGAAATTCTGTCCCAATCCGTGTTACAGCACTCAAAATAGGTCAGACCCTGGAAAACAGAATCAGGCAAACAACAATATCGGGGTTAATTTTAGTGCAATTTCTTCCCGAGTTATCAGTTCGTTCATTTACAACATTTTGCCTCACATGTGACAGTAGCTAAGGAAGAACTTGATTAACATTTCAGTAAGGAAAGTTATGTTTGGTATGAGTGAGAGGGGAGAGTGACATTTGAAGTTTACTCGTAATTCAGGACCGGGATTTTGGAGGAGATATTTGAGGGATAAAAAAGGGGATGACTTACCGCTACCTCACGTGGTACGAAATAATGTTTTCTAATGACACGTTGAACCACTTTCTAGCTTCAAGAAAGACCACTTTTTAGCTATCTACTCATTTCAATGCTAGAAAAAATATCGACAGCTTATTGAAACTTCGTCAAAGAAAGGTCCAAAATAACGATTGAAGTGTGATGGTGATGGCCAGATATTATTTTTTCTTTCACCGAAGTGGCCAGCCTAGCTAGCGCGTCTATCTTATAAACGCTAGGCCGCGGGTTCAATTCCCGCCCGGGGCGGATTTTATCCTGACCGGATAATGTTCTCGGCTTTGGACGATAAGGCCTTAGCAGTTTCAGTTCCCTCTGTCAAACCTCTTTAAAAAGATAAAAAAATAATAACAATAATATTAATAATTATAAAAATAACCGAAGTGACAAGTGTTTTTCGGAGAAGAGTTCAACTGGTTTTGGCTCTTCTTATTAATTTTCAAGACCATTTTTTTGTTGAGAGAGAGAGAGAGAGAGAGAGAGAGAGAGAAAGAGAGAAAGAAAGAAAGAGAAAGTCTGATGTGTGGAAGTGGGAAGAAATAGAGAGAGGGGGAGGGAGGAGAGGAGGGGAGGGGAGAGAGACTGGATCCTTCATTTCTTTTCGTTACGTCTTTCCTAAAGTGGGAAGAAATAGAGAGAGGGGGAGGGAGGAGAGGAGGGGAGGGGAGAGAAAAAAAAGAGGGCAGATTTTCTTTTCGTTACGTCTTTCCTATTCTTATTTTCATTTCCTTTCTATTGATCACACAGCAACAACACGAGAGAGGGAGAGAGAGAGAAGGGGAGAGAGAGAGAGAGAGAGAAAGGAAAGGAAGAGAGCAATATTAAAGATAATGCTTTTTGGATGGTATCCAAACTAAGAAGTACGAGAGAGAGAAAGAAAGAGAGAGAGGGAGAGAGAGAGAAAGTGCGAAAGCTGGGTAAGAGCTGTAAAAGTGGAAAGCTAGTTTCATCTATAATAGAGATTAACAGGCCCGGTCTAAAGCTTACTTGGCTCTTGGAAGACCCTTGTTCGAAACACGTGGATCTGGCAAAAAAAAACTGAAATTTCAAGTTTTTTTTATCTACTTTGGGATTCGAACATGATGTTTTTAAACCCACTGTACGAATAGTCATGCTCAACACAATGTTTGCTTTCTCTAGTATCGTCCCTGAATGCCCTCTCCTGTTCTGCAGAAATATGAACTACCTACTTACATTTTGTAGAACAAAAGTAACAGATTCACTATCTGAATAATAATTGTACCAGTAGACTGAGTCAGCCAGGTAGGTTAATGTCTTTGAAAACACTTCCTAGATTTAAACAGGTAGGTAGGTACATATCACCTTTGAGTCCTTTTGTAGTTTGATTACGTTACAACTTACTTGATCAGTTGACCAGCCATAGCCCAAGTTGACTGGACTTAGCCAACCTTTTTGGGAGAACAAACTTTATTTGTTTTCCCGCCCCAGGTGGGAATCAATCTCTCGACCTAGCAGGTATTAGGCGATCTACAGTCTACCCTTCAAACTAATTAGACCAACTTGGAGGCAGTTATAAGTTTATATATTTCGACCTATTTAATACCGTGCCTAATAGACTGCACTGTCTTAACTGTCTACCATCATAGGTATTTGGGTATTTCATTTTTTTTTTTTCAATAATTTTCTAAAAGAATTTAAAATTCATTAAACTTGAGTCAACTCATTTCATCCCATGTTAACAGAGCATTAGCACGAGGTAATACCTTTATTTAAAAAAAAGATGAAAAATAAATAGTAAAAGTACTTTCGTCACTAGAGTGACGGTCACTAGTGTGACGCATTGAAATGTCACTAGTGTGACGTCAAATTTCGATGTTTTTACATACTTTATTTATGATAATGTGTTTTTTTTTTGTGCAAATAAATAGGTCAATGTACATACGAATAGTCATTCTTGTGTATTTTTTCACGAGGAATCTGATGGTTTAACTTATAGCTCTATACGACCAACAGTTAAGGAGTTACAGGTTCGATTCTCACCTTTGTCTGAGTTCTAGTGGAGAAATTGATCTTACAATATTTTAGGTTGTCCGTCAAGTTTGGTTCCATAACTCTCAAAAGTTTTGTTCGATTTTTCTGAAATTTGGCAAACATGTTCAAAACCCCAAGGGGATTCGGGCTTGGTCAGACAATAGGGAAGCCCTTTTCCTGAAAGTGAGTTCTACAGTTCAATTTTCAGGCCAAAGTGAGATATAAGTTATAAGACTTCCCTACCTGTTAACACGTTCAGCGCCAAGCCTCGACTTCCCTACCTGTTAAACTTGTCAATATGGATTTCTTCACAATAACGTTCCCACTTCTTCCTGATTCCAGAGGATAAGTTCGAGGAAGCACTGGGAAAAAAAGGGAAATATGACTAAGTTGTTGTTTATGTTATGAGTTGCCTCCTAACTCCTATTCTCCTAATACAATCACGATTCCCTAGGGACGCGCAATCGATATAAAAACACACGCACTCACTTGGAGCGAGGGCCTTTTTTAAGGCCGCTGTAGCTTGAGGTATTCAAGGTTTTTTTTTTTTTGAAAACATAGGATCTAAGAATTTCCCGTAAATTTATGGGAAACCTACTTTTCAAAATCCATCCAAAGGAATCTAAGGTTCTTCCTTTGTGGTGAAGCAGGAGAGCCTCTTCTAACTTTTGTGGGTTTCTGCCATCTTTGTAATTCCATCCTATTTCTATACATAAATCTTTTTACCCTGGATATGTCGCCCTGAAACCCTCAGTGTGTAGCCCAACAATCCCAACATTAGTGACATGCTTACCTCATTAGCTCTAGGGTTTTCCAACTTTGTGGTGTTTTCCCTTCATCCACTTCATGGGAAACTGGGAAAGAAACAGGCTTTTTTTCAACAAGAAAATTGGAAGATTTTTAAAAATTCATGTCTCATAAAAATGACATCTGGAACTCAGCATAATTTCTCCATCTGTATTCCAAAGCTTTAACCCACACACGCAACACATGTCACCCCCACCTTACTACCGTCCCTGGTCCATTATACGCACACAAGACAGTTTTACTTGTTGAAACGGTTCTTCCCCAACCATACCCTTTCATCCCACCTATTTCATCCCTTACAATCCCTTGACTACCTCTTTATCCCCTTTACTTCCCGATCATCCCTCGTTACTACTCCTTTGTCCCTCGCTACTTCTGTCCATTTTTCCCTTTTCTTGGAATCTCTCCCCTTTTTTGACCCCCATGATCTCGTTCCTCCTCAGTATCTCTCAATTTCTTTGTCCCTCACCTTCTCCCATCCCTATTGTATATTCTTTCCCTCGGCCCCTCCCTTTCTTGACTTTTCTCCCCCTTTACTTTTATCCTCTTATTCTTCTTGTTGTCAATTTTCTACGTCCCCTCCCTCTCCTCTCTTTCTCTCCCTGAGTGTTATCTTATTTTGGTGGGATTTTTTCTTCATTTTCATCTTCTCCTCTCTCACACCCATACTCCGGTCTCCACTTTCATTTATATCCCTATCCTGCTCTAACACTTATTTCCTTATTTTTCGTTTTCCCTTCGTCCCTTCCACCTCTTCCTTTCTCTCTATCTTCTAACTCTCTTCTATATGTTTCTCTCTCTTCCTCCCTCTCTTTTGTATATTTCCCTCCTTTCTTACCTCCCCCCTTTCTCCGAACATTTTTTGGCCGTGAGTTCATTTTGCAGTAAATTTCAAATTTCACACAGCTATCCATTCCCATCTTCTCACTTTACTGCTCAAATAGGACTAAGGAGTAAGGTGTCCCTTTAAGCCAGCAGTGGGCCACTACCATTACTGTGATCCGATTCTCCAACAATGTCAAGCATAAAATTCTATACCTCGGCTAGGATTGAATCCACGCTCTCCTGATTACCAGGCGAGGCAGGTCGACACTGGGGCAGTTAAGGAACATTCTGTAGATCAGTTAAGGATTTTTTTAAAATAGGTTTGACAGAGGGAACTGTAACTATGCTAAGGTCTCATCGTCCCAAAATCGAAGAGAGAAGGAAGACAGGATAGGAGAAAGCCAACCGTTCCGAGAAAGAACATAGGATTTTGACAGAGGGAACTGTAACTATGCTAAGGTCTCATCGTCCCAAAATCGAAGAGAGAAGGAAGACAGGATAGGAGAAAGCCAGCCGTTCCGAGAACGAACATAGGATTAAAAACAGTGTGCTATTCCCCAAGGTCCAAGCTATAATGTCCTAAATGAAAATTTCATCTTTTGTTCTTGTCCTCTCCCTTCCACCTTCCCTTTTCTCTGGTAAATTGATTTTCAGAATTTTTTTCCCACTTTCTGTGACCATTAGGAGGAAGGTTTTTTTCTTCTCTGGGGATTAACGCGTTCGCTCCCATCTTCTGATTGCCACGTTTAATGCGATGTTTTATTTTAACAAATTTTCCTTCATCAAATGGTTGGACAGTTCATTAAGAAACAAGGAATGAATGATTGTTTTCTTCTTGTAATGATGACAGGAAAACATCAAATTTATACCCTTTTTTTCCCAATCCTCATTGTATTTTCTCACCTATTTTAGTTTCGTCTACTTGACTTTCTTTCTGTATTTGATTGATGGCTCTCTCTTTCTCTCTATCTCTCCATTTCTGCACTTTAATAGGTACAATTTATCGGCTGAAAACTATCGATTTTCCACTTATTTGTTACCTGTGGCAGTGAGAGGGTTGAGATTTCAAGAAGGAGAAAAGAGGAGTATGTAGAGTATGATAGAAAGGGGTGAGTATGGGGAATGGTAGGTGGGTAGAGTGGTTTAGGAGGGAGGAGGAGGAGAAGGAGTGGTTGGAAGGTAGAGAAATTTAGGAGGGAGGAGGAGGAGAAGGAGTGGTTGTAAGGTAGAGAAATTTAGGAGGGAGGAGGAGGAGAAGGAGTGGTTGGAAGGTAGAGAAATTTAGGAGGGAGGAGACGGAGATTAAATTTGAAAGATTTTCCTCCTAATGACACTGAAACGGTTTTCTTTCTCAATCAGTGCTGGATTGGGGAAGAGGAGAAGATATAATAAAATGTTTTACTTTTTCTTCTCCTGCTCCTCTTTCTCCTCCTCCTACTCTTTCTCCTATTTCTCGAACTTCTTTTATTGTAGTTATTGGCAGGTACTCTTTTGTATCATTAACTTCTCTCCTGTACCGCACTCGATTAACTAACTTGGGCTTTACCCACCTCCTAGCCACACCACTGAGAATACCGGATGGTGTCGAATGCTTAGGAAAGGTCTGTGTAGTTTTTGGTGATTTGATACATTTTCAGAACCTGCGTGACCTAGATGGTATCAAGTGGTCAAACAATAAATTATCTTGAAATTGTTATGTAAGTTATGAAAATGCTAATATTTGTGCCATGCTGAAATCATTCTTATCAAAAAAGTCCAATCGATAAAATCAAATTTGAAGTGATTGAAGTGAATCAAAGAAAGTAAAACCTTCCTACATAATTTCTGTTTGCACCTACCTACCTATCCACAAAATCAAATCAAAATACCTACCTTTCAGGTAATTATTTTCTAATCTTATTCTGTCCAAAGGAATTGACACGTTGAATCTGCATGAGTAAAGTCTGGTTCATATTTTAGTGGTCAAAGAACTAGGTAGGTACCATTTTCCTACAATAATATTTAAGTGATAAGTGCTGGAAAATTACGCTTAAATGCCCACTTTTGCATTTACTTTCACATTTGACCCTCTAAACAGATAATTTGAATAGAACAATGACATGGTAAAAGAAGTCCTCTTTGATCTTTGTAAAAATGGTGTTGCTGTGACTCTTGAGCTCCTGATGTCCATTTTCCTACAATAATATTTAAGTGATAAGTGCTGGAAAATTACGCTTAAATGCCCACTTTTGCATTTACTTTCACATTTGAATTTACAGTAACTTCGAACCTGTCTACTTGCTTAGGCCAGCCACTCACTATCAGGTAGACCTGACGACAAGTACAACTGATAGTGTGTGTGCTCATCTGCTCATCAGGTAAACCTGACAGACGGACCTTATCAGCCGTACCTGTCAGGTTGTATGCTCATCAGGTGTCAGGTATTCCTGATCAGGTGTGCCTTGAATTTACAGTAACTTCGAACCTGTCTACTTGCTTAGGCCAGCCACTCACTATCAGATAGACCTGACGATAAGTACAACTGATAGTGTGTGTGCTCATCAGGTATCAGGTAAACCTGACAGACGGACCTTATCAGCCGTACCTGTCAGGTTGTATGCTCATCAGGTGTCAGGTATTCCTGATCAGGTGTGCCTGTCAGATCTACCAGGTAGTGAATGGCTGGCCTTAGGGCTTAAATTTAGCTAAAATTCCAAAGCTGGCACCTGTACCTAACGACTGTCCTATTTTCTCACCCTCGGGAACTCTGGCCCTGTTCTATTTTGTTAACTATGCTAACTAGCACAGTAATCATCTTCATAATATGATTTCCTTTGTTCTTGTGTGCCCCTCAGGCTTGTGGCACCTGTACCTAACGACTGTCCTATTTTCTCACCCTCGGAAAGTCTGAATCCGGCCCTGTTCTATTTTGTTAACTATGCTAACTAGCACAGTAATCATCTTCATAATATGATTTCCTTTGTTCTTGTGTGCCCCCCAGGCGTGGACCAAGGCCATAGATGAATTTGACGAACAAGAGGTTAGCATGATGAAAGTGTAAACCCGATGGCTACAGGGCTTTCATTTGGACCTTGATAGTTTCGTAGAGATGAGAGCAAATGGACTAAATGAAGTGCATGTTCGGACTTTAGGTGATTTAGGAGTTAGTTTTATAGTAACTAGAAAGAGAGATCATTGAGACCTACAAAAAGACAGAGAAAGAGAGGAGGAAGAAGAGAGAGGGGGGGAAGAAGAGAGAGAGAGAAAGAAAGAGGTTTTTATTGAATGTGCAAAAAATTGTCCATAAAAGATTCGCCGAGAGAAAGACAATTTGGAAGTTAAATAATTTCACTATCCTCACTACAGTACTGGGGGGTACACATCCAGCCTAAATATTGGATTCTGTAGAGCTACAAGTCCAATTGACATTGATCAACTGCCAGTATTTTCCTTTCGGAAACGAAACCGATTCCGATGGAGCGCCATCTTGAATTTCCCACGGATTAGTATAGGTGCAACCGCTCCTGAGCTTCGCAAGAGGATCAGGAGTGTTTGAAATGGGGGAGAGCCAATAACCATGTGTAAAGGCAGTGCAATAGTCCTAAACTAAAATGGACGCGGCACATCAGGGATCAGGAAGAGACCGCCTTAGCATAATAATAATAAAAATAGGCGCTAAAAGGATTCACTCTCCAAAAAGGAAAATACACCTTTATTGGACACCAGTGGCGTTTACGTGAGGTCCGAATTCTCCCCAAACCAAATATCAGCCTCCGTGTCTGAATTATCGCCAGGGATAAACTTGCAACAAAAGATTTCTCCACGTACAAAGGTGGCAGCAGCTTTCTGCGCTTTTGTGTAACAGAGAACACTCGCTAGTGAGAGAGAGAAAGAGAGAGAGAGAGAGAGAGAGAGAGAGAGAGAGAGAGAGAGAGAGAGAGAGAGAGAGAGAGAGTCTCTTGCTCCATCACTTTCCCTCTCCTTTTTCGCCTGTTGAGGTCGTTGTGGGGAATTTTTAAGGTAGGTTGAAGAGTTTAAATATCTCGGGTTCTGTTGAATATAGTAAACCAAAAAGGGAGAAAGAGGAAGGTAAATTTTTAGCATGGTTGGTGTTTGGATGGGTTACCTTATGTAATAACATGTGCTGCTGACTGTTTGCAGTCAACCTCTTGAGGTCAATTGGGCAGTAAAATGGCGAGACTATAGAGCACTAAGAGCTGTCTTTAAAAGCGGCCTCTCACAATTCGAAAAAAAAGAATCCTTACTTTTTAAAATGAATAACTTTTCTGGAGTCGAACCCCCGTCTGCCAGTATGTAACCCCACTATGCTATCACGACAGTCGTCTTTTGTCACAAAGAAAAACATCTTGCCCCTCCCCCTCGGCTTTTGGCATAAAGTTACACCCAAGTTATGCTGGATTTTATTATACCCGACTTGGAATAGTCCCTTCCAGGACGAATTGTAATAAACGGAGTCCTTTCCAAACGAGGATAAATGTTTGGATGTGGATTTGGCCTTAACGACCTTTACACATCAACTTCTGTGATTGGTGAAGACGCCAAAAGCCTTTAGGCTGGTCAAGGGTAAAGGGTTTGATGTTTATTTAATGATTTAGTCTGATCTAACGGAATAGCTATCGGCCTTTCTGTAATTCTGTGTTCTAACTAATTTTCGTTTTCCTCAAAAATTGGCACACAGTTGAAAGCAGAATGAGGCAAACACAATGATTTCAGGTCAACGAGACATCTTCCATCAGAGATATCGTGGATTCCTTAGTTATTTTACGACATTTTGCCTCCCATGTGACAGTAGCTAAGGAAGAACTTGATTAACATTTCAGTAGGTAAGGAAAGTTATGTTTGGTATGAGTGAGAGGGGAGAGTGACATTTGAAGTTTACTCGTAATTCAGGACCGGGAATTTGGAGGAGATATTTGAGGGATAAAAAAGGGGATGACTTACCGCTACCTCACGTGGTACGAAATAATGTTTTCTAATGACACGTTGAAGCTCTAACACTTATTTCCTTATTTTTCGTTTTCCCTCTGTCCCTTCCACCTCTTCCTTTCTCTCTATCTTCTAACTCTCTTCTATATGTTTCTCTCTCTTCCTCCCTCTCTTTTATATATTTCCCTCCTTTCTTACCTCCCTTTCTCCGAACATTTTTTGGCCGTGAGTTCATTTTGCAGTAAATTTCAAATTTCACACAGCTATCCATTCCCATCTTCTCACTTTCCCATTTTTTTCGCCTTCCCTTCCCATTTTACCTTGCCTCCCCGTCCCATTTTACCTCGTGTATTATTTAACGTGGGAAGCCTGAGTGCCTTTACATTACACGAGTGGGATAGAGGTGAAGTAATACGAGGGATAGCATTACACACTTCTCCAGAAATACTGGATGGTGTCGAATGCTTAGGAAAGGTCTGTGTAGTTTTTGGTGGTTTGATACATTTTCAGAACCTGCGTGACCTAGATGGCATCAAGTGGTCAAACAATAAATTATCTTGAAATTGTTATGTAAGTTATGTCTGAAAATGCTAAAATTTGTGTCATGCTGAAATCATTCTTGTCCAAAAAGTCCAATCGATAAAATCAAATTTGTATTTATAAAGAAATTTTTATGTAAGTTATGTCTGAAAATGCTAATATTTGTGTCATGCTGAAATCATTCTTATCAAAAAAGTCCAATCGATAAAATCAAATTTGAAGTGATTGGAGTGAATCAAAGAAAGTAAAACCTTCCTACATAATTATTTCTGCTTGCACCTACCTACCTATCCACAAAATCAAATCAAAATACCTACCTTTCAGGTAATTATTTTCTAATCTTATTCTGTCCAAAGGAATTTTGTAAACCCCCTCCTAGTTTTGCTGCTCTGCTACCAATACCACCCGCTATCTAAGGCATATGATTTTCCCAAGTGCTTCATTTAACATGATGAAATTGAGGTTGTTCTCGCATGTTATGATTTGTTTCCAGAATGTTGTTAGGAATTTGATCTAAGACGTTATCAGGAGTGGAGCCTTTGGAAATGCCTTAGCTTTCAAGAGTGTGGTGGATTGTACTCCTGGATTGTTCCTTAGCTTTTAGGGATGCCTTGGTCCTTGACATTTTGTATCTGTAGAATCTGTACAGTACCTACAGGAAATGATAATTTTGACCCTGAATGATTTAGGCCGTGATGATTTTGACCCTCTAACCCCCCTTCATTTCTTGTCCATTTTTTCCCCTCTTGTCCCATTTTTCCTCATCCCATCGTCAGCGATGACCAATGGTCAATGGGTTTTTTTCGACCTTTTTTAACAAGGGATCCAGCTAGTCTCAAAAAACATAGCTGATTTTTTTCCAATTTTTTTAAACATTTTTTCTTGTTGTTGTTGGAAAAGATATTAAAATCAAATTAGAAGGACGCGTAAGTTTTTTCGCCTTTCGGTCACTGGCCATTCATCAAATTCTTGTTGTAAAATGGATAAACAAGGAGCGGTGATAAAGAGGGAGCTTTAAAGAAATTAATAATAAGATAATAAGAATATAAATTTTCCGTCCCTTTTGATATTTCATAAGGACAAAACCTTCGTACATAAATGGAAAATCATCAAGTTATTGCACTTTGTTATTTGCTAGAACTCATAAAGGAAGACCTGGGAAATTAATACTGTAATATGATTTTTCAATTTATTTTCGGGAAAATTCAAGTTATAGGATGGATCAATTTAAATTCATATTCTATCCATCTTCATCATCAGTTCAATTCCAAATTTCATCAACAAGGAACAAACCGTTCCTAAGTTGTGGGTTATCGACGTTATACGGTTGTAACAAACACTGACGTAGCTACCTACTGACTTCTAAGATAAGATACTTAAGATAGATTACTATAATTCCCTATTATACCCATGTAGGAAGAAGTTATTTTCGACAGATCCTTTTACTTGCAGATTTCTTTATCTTTAGGAGATCCTTACCAGTTTAGGTAAATCATTCAAAGCTTTCCATTTCCTTTTCCTCTCTTCTTGTTCTTCCTCCTCCGTCCTCTAAAATTCTTCTTTCCTCTTTCTTTCTCTATTCCTTCTCTCCCTTTCTCTTTCTACCTCTTCTCTCCCTACCCTTCTCTTCTCTCCCTCTTTCTCTCTCCCTCTCCATAATCCCTCCCTCTCTTTCTTCTCTTTCTCTCGCCATATTCTCGTCATTGTATTTTCATCCATTTTTTCCCTTTCTTTTCTTTTCTCTATCTCTTCTCTTTCTTTTGTAATTTGTTCCTTCTTTGTTCCCGGGACTCATTTGTCTTCTCACGATTTTTTTGTTGTTGCATCCAGTTTGAATTTTGTACAATATTTTCTCCGCTCGTTATACTTCCCCGGTGCGTGCGGTAAAACAGGGAAATTTCGGCTCAAACTTTTTACCTCAATATTACCCAGAGGTGTTTGGCCCATACTTCGTTTGGTCATCAAAGGATAATTAACTCTGGTAGGTAGTTAAGGATTATTCACAACAATAGTGCTTAGTTATGGGAACGTCCACCGTCACTAGAGTGACCCCAAACCCTAAGAATTGAGTACTTCTTGTCTAATTACGAAGTAATAAAAAAATAAAAAGAACTTCTGACGCTTGATTACGTTCGCCAAGACTTCAAGGAACAGATCTGTGCTATTTTTGTCTGATGATTTTTTTCTCCCCCCGCCTTTCCAGAAGCTTTCAAAGTTGGCGTCACTAGAGTGACCTAAAAAAAAGGCGATTTTTGTACCATCAGGAAATTTGAATGTGCCAAGAAAAGAGTCAGTAGTAGACATGTAAACATGGCTAACTTTCGAGGAATTTGGATACCAAAATGGAGACCGGGTTTGGTAGATTCGTTAATTCATATAAGCTCAACCCATCCCTTGGGGCGATTGACCCAACACCTAAGCCTCAGAGTGGGATTTTTGTGTGTAAGGCACGGTTGGTGAAGTAAAACTTTCAGAAAAGCAGCTCCTTCAAACGTTCGAGAGCCTAGTTAGCTTGGAGGGTAGCGCGTCCGCCTTTTAAGCGTTAAGTCGCGGGTTCGATTCCCGTTCAATCAGTTCAATCTATAGAACCTCTTTTTTTAACTCTTTAAAAAATCATCCACGAATCACAAGGCAGTCGAAATAGGTAATTTTAATTTTTCCTTCCTTTTCATAAAGAGCTTTACAGAGCGTGCGAAATCTTGGCGTTTGTCGGAACGGTCCTGAATCTTTTATACCAGACTTGTGAAACTTTTAATTGGGCTTTTTATATTTGTGTACGGCAAGTAATAAAGGCAAAACATAAATAGTCTATGCAGGCTGGTCGGCATACATTGTTACACACATTCAATTGCGGAGCTGCTCGCTTAGGAAACACTTGAGGAGCTTATACTGAAAACACCAAACACCTTCCCATTGAAAATATAATTGACCGAAAGAAGTGAGGACTTTGTTTAGATGTAGGGATTTTGAATTTAGTTTGTATGTGTGAGTGTTTTCTCTCTCTCTCTCCCTCTCTCTCTCTCTCTCTCTCTCTCTCTCTCTAATGTTCGCTATTGCCCTGTTTTTGAATTAAAACTAACGCAATAAAAAGCGAATATTAAATCGGTGAATTTTAGCGGTAGATGTAAAATGCCACCGCGAATTGGTTGGCTTTTAGTTTGGATCGATGTTGATTAAGGATCCGTTTATCTGTTTCAACTCTCTATTTCTTTCTCCCTTTGGATATTATTTCCTCCTTTTATTTCTGTCTTCCTGATTCTATCTTCTCTTTCTCCTTTCTCTCTCTCTCTCTCTTTTCTTCTCTCTCTCTCTCTCTCTCTCTCTCTCTCTATCTCTCTCCTATTTCTCTCTCGCTTTCTTTCACTCCTTCTCTTCTCAATCTCTCTATCTTTCCCTCCTTTTGTTCCTCCCTGCTTAGTTCTATCCATCTTCCTCTCTGTTCACCTCTCAGTCCCTTTCTCCCCCCCCGCCTTAATAGAGGGAACTGTAAGGTTTTATCGTCCCGGAAGCGAAGAGCAGAACTAGCACTTACAACTTACAAGGTTGAACGCTTTAAATAGATCAGTTGCGCTTACTTTGGTGATGTTTCAAAGTCATAGAGCAGGAAAAATGAGGACCAACGGAATTTTTTTTCTTCTACGACTTCTAGATCCCGAGATAAATCGATTTAAAAAATACCGGTAAATCGTGAACTTTGACGTCAGGGCATACGCTCCCGTAGGCGATAACGTCCCATCAAAATGTCCCGAGCAAAGCTCCCTCGCATTTATTTATAATTTTTACCCATTTGCAACTGCTCCATTAAAGGAATTTTGTAGGTTGAGCTAACTAAAAGCTATATCCTGCATATTAGAATGACTAGAATGGGAATGCATTGGCGCAGTGGTTAGGACTTTAGGACCCATTTCGTCCGTATTTCTGGTTTCATAAACTTGCTCCGGGGATGAGAAGTAGCGACCACTGCATAAATAAACCGCGATCCCTTTCTTTCTTCCCCTTCGACCAAAATATCCCCCTCCCCTTTTTCTCTTTAAATTCCCTCCCATTCTCCCTTTACCTTCTTCTCCCTCATAAATACCTCTCCTTTCCCTTTTTCTCCCTTTACCTACCTCTCTCCAAAATATCCTTCCCTCTCTCCTTTCCATCCTTCTAAATACCCCTCCTTTTGTCCCTTTAGATTCTACTTTCCCTCCTAAACTCCTCTCCCTTTCTCCCTTTAACATCTGTTTTCCCTCGAAATATCCCTTCCCTGTCTTTCTCCCTCCTCAGTTCCCTTCTCTTCTGCCCCTCCTAGGTCCCGCTTACATTCCCTAGTAAACTCCTCTCCCTTTCTTCCTTTAACATCTGTTTTCCCTCGAAATATCCCTTCCCTGTCTTTCTCCCTCCTCAGTTCCCTTCTCTTCTGCCCCTCCTAGGTCCCGCTATTACAACAATACAGGGTTGTGCATAATATATTACAACAATGCTGAAAATCGGGAAATGAGGTTTGAGGAGACCCTTCTTAACTATGACTATCTAATTCTGATAGGTACAAATAATGCTTTTTTGAACGGATCTATCTTATATACAGGGTTGTCCTTAAGTCCTCCTGGTAAAATGGGTAGAAATACTATTGAGTTTTCCATACACAATTGTACAGGGTCCGTCAAGTGCTGCACCTTATCATTACGAAATGCAGTCAAGGTGCGTCGAATTCTTTTGGGACTGATTCTTAATAACATATCGCATCCGAAAATTAGGTCCCGCTCTCTTCTTAACTTTGAAACTTTCAGCAGCATCTTTTCTTTGCTAATACTTTAAAATGTAAATTGTGTAAAATTGTTTATAATCTGTAAATATATCATTTTATTGGTTTGCCCTCCTCCTCTGGCGTTGCCCCCGGAAAGTTTCAATATTTTATGTACTTTCCAGTGGCGAAGGAACGGTGTGTTGAGGATTTTTCCATCTTTTTGAATCTGGAATTTGGGCTTTATTCCCTAAATCCTTCATACATCAAAGGGTTTAGGTCCTTCTAGAAAAGCCTTTGATAGTACATTAGGTACAACGAAGGAATAATGTTACGAAGTAATTTACGAAGTAAATTAAAATAATGTTACGAAGTAATTTACGGACACCCTGTATACTCGGGAAAGGTATCTATCATAATACTTTATGGAACACACGTATGTATTTATTTCTTCTTTTTTTTTTATTAAGCAAGCGCGTTACCACTAGACCAACCGTGCCCCGTATTATCGAGCAAGTCACAGACGTTCAGGAGGGCTCCTTGTTAAGTAGATACCCAAAAAATGTAATTTTAAAATTTTAGACCTTCGTGGTCTGTGAGGGCTATGGAATAACTAAGCTCATTTGGGATTAATAAAATTCTCATCAAGGAGAAGATAAAAACACCCTAGGGTCAAACTCACCCCCTGTATTCGACACTGGGCTCCAAAATCTTACCGCCGTATGTATGAAAATTCATTTCAAGTTAATCTTAAGCTAAACTTGGCTAAGCAAAATTTCAGCTCAAGTTTAACTTGAGTAAATGCAGAGAAGAGAAAAAGGAGAAATAGGTACCTATCGAGGAAAAAGATAGTGTAGGTATGTTATGCAAGAGCAGGATAGAGAGGTTGATTAGAAAAGGAAGAGAGAGAGGGAGAGAGGGAGGGAGAAAGAGAGAGAGAAAGAGAGAGAGAGAGAGGGAGAAAGGGAGAGAGAGAGGGAAATGGAAAGAAGGAGAAGGAAAAAAAGAGAGATGAGATAAAATGATAGATGGGCAATGACTTCAAGCGGAAATCTAAAAAAAGAAAAAAAACTACCTACCTGTAAAATGGTATTTAGGTAGCTAGGTAGGTAATACCTAGGCAAATACCTCGTACCTACGTATAATTACCTAGGTAGGTACGTACCTACCTACAATCTATCTTCAAAATAGTTAGGTAGTAAAATTTCTATATCAACTTTTTTTATGGTCGCCTAGAAATTTAAGGAAATATGCAATGTGCAGCATTAGAAACAAACACCTAATAGAGGGAACTGTAACTGTTAGGGAGCTAGGGTCTTATCGTTCCTAAAGCGAAGGAAGGCTGGATAAGAGAAAGCGAGCCGTTCCGGGAACGAATCTCATGTATTTAGGCTAAAATACGAACCTGCGGGAATCGTATTCAAAACCTAGACAGGTAGACTTTCCAAGCTTACTGGCAGAAACAATCATCTCTGATACCTACCTGAAGCACAACTTTTGTCCTGAAAGGCTTGATCTGAATTTTCCCCTGACAGATTTAGAGTTCTGCTGATAATAAATTATTTTCTACTTTTTTTTTTTTTTTTTTTTTTTTTTTTTTTTTTTTTTTTTTGACAAGTTTTTTCCGTTCCTTTGTAATTTATTTATTTTCATCTTGTTCCGTGTTCTCTGTTTATCATCCAGGTTTTTGATGTTTTCTGGACAACTTGCTGCGTACTGATTTCTGATTACATCATGACATTTTGTTTCGTCAAAATGAAAACCAGTGGCGAATTCGAGAGGAATCAGATTGGAAAATTTGTGATTGGATTTTGTGTATCACGCATTTTATAATGATTTCTAATCTAGACCTATATAGAAAAATCTTACGGCGCGGCGTGTTCCACACATGGTCGATCGATGATGTTGATTAACGCGTTTACACTGGCCTGGATAACATAATTTCTCCTCGTCAGTCGACGGCTGGTCGACTATGTTTGCGACACACTTGATGGAATTTAGAATCTTAGAATGGACCTTGTTTATATTGCCAGCTAGGACTGAAAAACCCCTTCCATTCTCGCAGTCCTGAAACAGAATAGTCACCTACCTAACATGAATTTATCAAAACAGCTAGGTACCTACCTAGATTTTTTTTTTCTTACCCATTTTGTTTTATTTGTAATTTTTGTGACAAGATTTTGTGTCACCCATAATTGGTCCAATGCTCTTCATAATATCTGGTTTAGAGGATTTAGCCTCCAAATTACAAACTTGACAACAGCTAGGATCTACGTAGGTAAAAAGATAATGAAGATTTTTTAATGTTTGATAATTGGGCACTTGTAATCTCATTTCCATTTTATTGTAACGGTACTTATTTAGGTACCTGCTTGTGATTTCTACCACCACACCACTGTGTCCACGCTATTCTTTTAATTTTGATTACAATTGAAAATTCCCTATTCATCAATCTATTCTCCATTTCACAAAATGTCCCTTCATATCTCTGCCTTTTTTCCCCTCCTCCTGTTTCCCATTTCCCCCAGAGGATTCGTATTTGAGTAATTTCTTCCCTCCTCCTTATCTATAAGTATTTTTTCCGACTCGTTTTCTAATAAGTATTCCTTTCCTACCCAAATTCTTTTAATTTATACAACTTGCTGTCACATAGGCTTTTGAAGAGAAGTAAAGCGTATTTTTGATGAAAATGTCTAAGGAGTGTTTAGGCTTATAATCAAGTATTGAGCTGTAAAAAATTAAAAAAAAAAAAAAAAAAAAATGCTCTAGGGTCTAAGTGCTAGCGCAAATCCAGCTTTGTTTAGGTACCATAAAATGGGGTACGTTTTTTTACCCCTGCAGATGGTATAATAAATTCCAAACTAGGATTGGAAAGGTACCCAGGAATCATACATAATCAGGAATCTACCCAGAATATGAAGTCATGGATGAAATTCCGCTATTACAAAGAGAGAAAAAGCGAACAAAAACCCCGGCTGCTCATTTTCAACACAAAACATCTGAAGAACGGGATTTTTTTCATATTTTTTAACTGGGGAGGGAAAAATTAAAATATTTTCTCCCTCTCCCTGGATAACTTCGCTCGGGTGATTTTTCCGCGTTTTTTTCCCCCTGAAATTCCTAGGTATAATAATTCAATGGAAAAATAAAAAGATGAGCACCAAGGTACGTATATTACGAGAATTACTATTGTGTTGTGAAAATAATTTGGTGTAAAGTCTCCGTGACATGACAGAAATGAGAGCAAGATAATAAGTAATGTGTAAATGTGCTGAGTGCACCCCAAAATCAAGTACAACTTTTATCGAGCGAAGTTTCGACTTGAAAAGATCCGCGGAACTTGCGAAAGCTCAATTTTTACTTCAATATGAGCAAGGGTAATGAGGAAGCAGATGGATATACCATAGTAGATTTTGGATCCTAAGTTCTGTTAATATTTACAAGTCATACGAAGTGCTATTTATTTATTTTGAAAAAGAATGGGTAAAATATTCAAAATAACTTGTTTATCCTACCCGAAAAGGACTGAAAAAATATAAACCCCTGACATGATTCCTGCAACTCCCCACAGATGAGTCATGATGAGACGGACGGAGCTGGGGATGTATAATGAGGAGGCCCCTGCTACAACAACAACAACAACAACAACAACAACACCTGTTGAATGAGCCATGTTATATAAATGTAAATGCAGTTTCTTTGTGTTATTATGTCACAACTTTGGTGCTCACTGCAGCATTGTAGGATTTTCCCAATATCTCAATAATCTTAAAATCCAATGTTTACCTACCATGCTGGCACCGGTCGCTATGCGCATTTATATGTCATAGCTACTCATTTTCCTCACGAGGCTGAGTGGGCCCCGCAACAGCCAGTCACGAAATCAATCATTTGCATGATACAAATTTCTTGACTCCGCTGGGAATCGAACCCGGGTCTCCCGCGTGCAAGAATAGGTAGAATATTCAAAATAACTCGTTTATCCTACCCGAAAGGGACTGAAAATATATAAACCCCTGACATGACCTATAGGAAGGTAGTGGTAGTAAAAGGATAGGTAATAAATGATGAATTTAATATTATCACTTATTTTGATGACTTTGGCTTTTAACAAAATAAATAACAATCAACTATATCTAGCCCTTGATTTCTCTCTTTTCCCCGATCCAATCAAATTCTCGTCAAATTCTCGAGGTTTCCACAGAGTGTAAGATAAGATAATGATATTTTCTGGAACCCCCCGAGGCGCAAGGTTGGAAAAATGAAAGAAATTGTTTTTAGGGACAATAGATGGATTTCATTTTGTACCTTTCAAAATGTTATTTACGATTTTCACGGCTAGATCAGGAACTTACAACTGGGACCATAGTTGGTGCGTCTTCACAATGTCAACTTTGACTTTGATCTTTGGATTAGACAGAATACACAGCCATGTATAGTGGCGATAGCAGGAGAAAAGATAGACGGAAATGGAGGAGTAGAATACGAGATAGAAACGCCGTCGCTCAATGGAGGGTGAAACCACCGTAACTAGAGACCTAAGGCCAGCCTAGTTAACTTAGTTGGTAGTGCGTCTTCCTTGTAAGCGCTAGGCCGCGGGTTCGATTACCGCCCGGGGCGGATTTTATCCTGATGGGATAATGTTCGTTCTCGGAACGGCTGGCTTTCTCCTAAGGCCAGCCACTCACTATCACGTATAGATCTCTACACCTGATTAGGTCCGCCTGTCAGGTCTACCTGATAGTGAGTGGCTGGCCTAAGCTGTTATACCTACAATGACGTTAAATATCTATAAAACAAAAAAAATATCATCGTTATGGTAATGTTACTGATAGCGATTCGCTACTTGCTCGTACCTACGTTTAACACTTCAGTATAAGTCCTCGCCTTCCAAATCTTACATCTCCTGAAGAAGACAAAGGCTTGAATGTTTTCACAGGTTTCCTCGTGTACGTCCTCCTTCTCTTTCTTCTCCTCCTCCTCCTCCTCCTCCTCCTCCTCCTCCTACCTTTGTCCCTCTAGAGATACCTTCTTTTGAACGGTGCTGGTATTTGCATATAAAATGCTATTCTCAAAACAAAAAACGTCTCAACATGGCGATGCGATGAGAAAAAAAAGCTCCGAAATCTACAGACCGTCTGAAAAGTTTCGCGTTCAAATGATCTGTCTGAAAAAACGGCCGGAATTTCGTATGAAACACGTGAAAATAAACGAAATTCTATAATAAACACGTGAATATACCTAGCCGGAATTGTCGATTAAAGAGGAAAAGTTGATATTTTCTGGAGATATACCTACATCCTGGCTAAGTAAAATGGATCGCCTGAAACAAGTCCACACCAGGTAGGTATATTTTTTTTTTTCATTCCAATTAGGGGACACGGTAAGTGCAGTTGTAGGAAAATGGCCTACAATATTATGCCTCTTTGATATTTTACTGTCAAATGTAAGACAATAAAGTGTTCGAATATCAATTCCAAGATTTCAAAGCCATTTTCCCGTATGCAAATTTTATGCATCATGGAATATTGGAACGTTTCAGAACTTTGTCAACGTGGTGTACAATAAATATTACACAAAATGTCTAGTACAAAGGTACAATAAAGAATAAAATAAGAATTTGTGTTATAAAGGCTAAGTATGTACTTGGTTTAGCATTAAGAGCACACAAAATAAAGAAAAGGAGAGAGAGAGAGAGAAAAGAATAAAGCTTACAACGAGAAAGAAAGGTAGACAAAAAGGAAGAAAAAAAAAACAGCAAAATTCAAATTTGACCTTAGAATATTCTTTTGAAACATTGCCTTAGCATTTTTCTGACTTTTTGGATCGTAACTTTTGCAAAAAGAATAAAGCTTACGACGAGAAAGAAAGGTAGACAAAAAGGAAGGAAAAAAGAAAACAGCAAAATTCAAATTTGACCTTAGAATATTCTTTTGAAACATTGCCTTAGCATTTTTCTGACTTTTTGGATCGTAACTTTTGCATCCTGGCTAAGTAAAATGGATCGCCTGAAACAAGTCCACACCAGGTAGGTATATTTTTTTTTTCATTCAAATTAGGGGACACGGTTAGTGCAGTTGTAGGAAAATGGCCTACAATATTATGCCTCTTTGATATTTTACTGTCAAATCCAAGACAATAAAGTGTTCGAATATCAATTCCAAGATTTCAAAGCCATTTTCCCGTATGCAAATTTTATGCATCATGGAATATTGGAACGTTTCAGAACTTTGTCAACGTGGTGTACAATAAATATTACACAAAATGTCTAGTACAAAGGTACAATAAAGAATAAAATAAGAATTTGTGTTATAAAGGCTAAGTATGTACTTGGTTTAGCATTAAGAGCACACAAAATAAAGAAAAGGAGAGAGAGAGAGAGAAAAGAATAAAGCTTACAACGAGAAAGAAAGGTAGACAAAAAGGAAGAAAAAAAAAACAGCAAAATTCAAATTTGACCTTAGAATATTCTTTTGAAACATTGCCTTAGCATTTTTCTGACTTTTTGGATCGTAACTTTTGCAGATGAAAAAAAGAACAAGAAGAAAATAAGGAAGAAAGAGAGGAGGAGTAAGAAGAAGAAGAAGAAGAAGAAGGGGAGGGGTATGAGGAAGAAGAAAAGGGAAGAAAACGTCTTCTCGCTGTTAGTACTTAAGGCCACACAGGCCATACTTTTGAGTTTAAACTTATGAGGGGAGGGGAATTAAAAACAACAATAATCCGAATCCAGGATCTTTGTCCAAAGTCTAAATAAATTAGTAGGTAGGTAGATACCTAGGTACTACGTTTTGAATGGTTGATACCACATTGGAGTTTAGGCTTTTGAACAAGGCCTTCCAAAATTCATGCCCCTCTCTGCGACTTCTTCTTAAAGAAGAAGAAGAAGAAGAAGAAAGAAAAAGGAGTTCTGTTTCTTGAAAACCTTTGATAGAAGAAACTGTAACAGCGAACTCAGCGAACTTATCGTTCCGAAATCCAAGAGGAAGTCAGCTGGTCCAACAACGAAATCATCTGTTTAGGATAAAGCCCGCCCCGGACGGAAAAGGAACCCGCGACCTATCGCTTTACAGGTAGACGCTGTTCTCTTCTAGCTAGTGAGGCTGGAAGGAGGTTTGATAGATTTTGAACACAGGGAAAGGGAAAATCGGGGGCAGATCTTGTGAAATAATAAATTATTTCCTCGTTTGTACAATTTGGCCTGAGTGCTTGCCCCTTGTAGGGCCCTGGGCTCCACACCCCACATTCCGACACCTCATTCTAGCGCGGGTCCCCCATCCAAACAATAACTTACATGTGGCACAAACACAACTTCAAATAAACAAGCTGGTTATATGGTTATGATGAGAGGATCTTTGGAGAAGCCCAACGTCTTGAGATCTTAGTCAAAGTACTATCTTAATCTCAACTTACTTACTTTCCGTGCCCGGAAACAAACTTGAACATCAGATCTCGAATTTCCAGAAATTGGCAACGTGGATGGTTTTAGGGTCAACTTTCTTAACTCTACGAGTCTGTGTTCTGTGGGCGGGATTCGAAAATTGGAGTTCTGGACAGGAAATCTTTGGTATCATTCCCGTCACACCTGACAAATAAATGGTTTAAAATTCCAAGGGCGGTGCACCTGATGGAACCCGGCGATGATTGGTATGGTAGCTTCGAGGAACTGACTGAAGATTACTCAGGACCAGGAGTACACAGCTCACACATACATAAAAAGCCCATTTTGAGGCTTAGGTGTAGGGGCAACTGCCCCAAAGGATGGGTTAAGCTCATATGAATCTAGGAATCTACACACCTACACACATAGAGATCTGGTCCAAATATTCATGATTCAGGAATAGAAGGAGTAGGGTAAGTGTACCATTTATTCGCCCACCTAAAAAACGTACCATTTATTGGCCCACCTGTACCATACGCCACATAAGTCTGAAGTGGACGAACTTTTTCAAGATCCAAATTCATCAAAAGAAAGGGCTTAAAGACTGCTAGCGAACCAGTGCTATTCAAAAATTGTAGTCATAAAAACAAAAATTAGAAAAATAAATGTGGGCAGGTGGGCCAACTAGCGAACCAGTGCTATTCAAAAATTGTAGTCATAAAAACAAAAATTAGAAAAATAAATGTGGGCAGGTGTGGGCCAATAAATGGTACGTTTTTTAGGTGGGCGAATAAATGGTACACTTACCCTATCATCCCATTTCTACATATTTACCGTCAAGAGCAAATAATGAGTAAAGGATTCCTACTTCCCTCTTCCATTGGCCAGCCACTCACTATCATTTAGACCTGACAGGGACACCTGACACCTGATGAGTACACACACTAACAGGTAGACCTCATCAGGTGTACCTGTCGTCAGGTCTACCTGATAGTGAGTGGCTCGCCTTAGGATAGAGGTATAAAAAACAAACCCCAGACGTCAAGACCCCCTACGGTTCCCTAATCGCCTGAAGTACCTCATGATTAGGCTAGCACCATAAGCACACGATGAACTCCCTGAAGTTTAACATCCAGGAGGCTGTAAAAATAACACTAACGCTCCCCATACAGGCCATCAAACAATGAAACTGTCGGAATAAAGGCGCGTTTTTATTGCGACCAAATTACCCCCTCCATTAGGTTTTACAGCGCGATTCAAGTGAGGCTTCCACGAGGGCGCGGGACGGTAGTAAAACCCAGAGGTCGGTGTAAGATTTGAGCGAGAAGAGTTTAAGTGTGCAATTTTCCGAAGATAAAATAGAGTGAAATAGTAAAAATGTAGACTGAAAGTGACGGGGGGAAGGAAATGAGAACCGGAGAAGGAGGCAGAGTAGCCTGGGGGAGGTGGAGAAAGACGAGAAGTTGTGGAAGGAGGCAGTTGCAGAAAGAGAAGGAGACCTAACGATTCAACTCATCAGCAATCCGATTTGAAGTTTCTGAAGAGTGTGCCTTCTCTGTAGCGAAATAAAGTGAAATGTAAAGCTGTGTCCAGCTGTCCACACATAGTTGACCCCGTCGATTTTGGACATAGCTTAAGCCTTAAGGGCCTGTAAAGTCAGAGAGTCAGATGGTCGAATCGTTGCGCTGGTTGGCGCTGTTACCAGCGCCAGCGATCTGTTGGTAGATTCTAGTCTAGGTTGAGGTCCAGTGCCTGTTGTTGCATCCCCAATTCCCCAATGAGTACTTGAGAAAACACAAATAGATCTTTTAAAAGGAACTTAGGTGCCTAAAAAGAGAAATCTGTCTGTCCCCATTAACGTTGTCGGTGAGACAAGACATCAAGACATTACCACGTAGCTAAAGTCTTTAATGTCTTAATCCTAGCACATCCGAAACGTCTCATAACTTTGCTCAAAGTCTTTTTTTCTTCAACCACACTTCTTTTTCTTCTGCTGTTTCTTCTTCCTCATTTCTAGAACTGTCACACTACTTATATCCCAAGTTGTAAGCAAACTCTTCACTTCCAAACTCTTGGACATTGAGACACTTTACTGACGCTTTCAGTTTCTAAATACAATGCAATAACCTATGCCTTCTGCTGTTAGGTGAACATCCCTGTTAGGTGAACAGTTAATTTCGCCCTGTCTCTGACTGTAAGGGTGAGGAACTTCGAAGATGGTAGATGAGGTACTGAACATGTACTATTGTATCTGTTCTGGGGCTCATGGGTCATCCAAAGACATTTAAGGACCAAGGAACTATTCCAGCGAAAAAGGCAAAACGTTAGTTGATCTTACTCCATAACAGGGTAGATACCTCACAAGATACTAGTACCTGCAGATGAAAAAGTAATTTTAGTTTTCCCCCTTTTCAAAGGACGGCAGAATTGAGAAGCTTCTCCTAAAGAAGTAGCAGGAGGGGGAGACAAAAAACGCCAAGACACTTTTTAAAAACCTCAGCCATACAAAACTTTTTAATTTTCAAGCTTGTCGAGGTCGCGGGTTCCATTTCCGCCCGGGCGGGCTTTATCCTAAACAGATGATTTCGTTGTTGGACCAGCTGACTTCCTCTTGTTCTTCTCTTGGATTTCGGAACGTTAAGACCCTCGCACAGTTTCTTCTATCAAACGTTTTCAAGAAACAGAACTTTTTTTCTTCCTTCTTCTTCTACTTTCTTCTTCCTTCTTCTTCTTCTTCTTCTTATGGCTACAACCTAATCCACGGCCCTGGTTTCAAATCTTAGCAGGATGTCAGTGCATGCAGATGTTCGTGTGCATGTTATGCTGAAATTATGCAAATCACAACCATCGCACACCTCATCCATGATGGTGTCTGACATGGAGTTAATAAATTGGGGTCTTGTACAAGTGCCAGAAAATTAATAAATAGTAATAATGAAAATATATTGGTTTTATGACGTGCATAACTTGGGCATTCTGTCGTAGGATGTATACATATAGACACAATATACATCCATCATACCTATTATATACCTGTCTATTGTATATTGTTAAAAATAAGGCCAGGAGATCTAGATTGAATTCGATTATCTGGCAGTCGGAAGTCGTCAGTTCATTTAGCGTTATTCAAGTGCCAGAAAATTAATAAATAGTAATAATGAAAATATATTGGTTTTATGACGTGCATAACTAGGGCACTCTATCGTAGGTAGATGCCTAGACACTTATCCAGTATTGTAGGTAGATGCCTAAACACTTATACCTACGATAGAATGCCCAAGTTATGCGCTTTTAGCACACCCATACCTAATTAACTACCTGATTTGCCTCAGGTAGGAGTTAGTATAGAGTATAGACTATAGATATGTATCTAATAATAAAAAAAGTAACTATTAGTTATCAAAAATCATCTTTGTACCTATTAGTTAGCCACATTTTTTTTATACTACCTTCCTAGGTACAGGAAAATCAAGAAATTTCCCAAAAATCTCCAAAAAATACCCATAATTTTTTGGGGAATTTTCATTTTTCTTTCGACATCACGTTCGTTCAAGATGGCGTCACAGGCAACTGACCTTTACACCCCCACTAATTTTGACTTATTATTGTACATTGTTAAAAATAAAAAACGTCATACGATAAATAAATAAATATACCTGTCTGTCTCAGGTAGGAATTAGTATAGATATGTATTTAAGCATCTTTGTACCTATTAGTTATCCACATTTTTTTTTACTACCTACCTTCCTAGGTACAGGAAAATCAAGAAATTTCTCAAAAATCTCCAAAAAATACCCATAATTTTTTGGGGAATTTTCATTTTTCTTTCGACATCACGTTCGTTCAAGATGGCGTCACAGGCACAACATGAGGCGAAGAAAATTTCGTATGTAAAACGAGAAGTTTGAAAAATTAATTTCGTTACATTTCGTTATATACGAGGGTAAGGTTCGTTACATATGAGGACGAGGTGTTGTCGAAGATTATGAAAATGTTTCCCAACCATTTTTCATCGCTTTTGTCTCCCTAAAAAAACCTCCTTCCTATATCGTTTTCGATAGGTAGGTATTAGAGATTTTCCGCAGCCCCCATCTGACACATGGGAACTTGGGAACCTAAGTGGAAAGTTCAATTTAAAGTCTACAAGTGAAACATTATCTAATTCCTTTGTTCTCTTTGCGCGGACAAGTACCCATCTTGAAGGAACGTGATGTCGAGATAAAAATGAAATTTCCACAAAAATGCATGGGTATTTTTTGGAGATTTTTTTTCCAAATTTCTTGATTTTCCTAGCTTGCAGCTCAGTAGGTATCTAAGTAGCTAGATAACTATTTACTAATTTGGTAAGCTGTGAAGATTCTCCTAGAGTAGCCGAGGGGCAACACCAGGGGCACTGATGGCTTTAGAAATGCCAAGGAAGCTATCAATATTAGCCCCTCCGATCAGCTATTAACAATATGACCAAACAAAAAGTAACACAAAAACGAGCAAATTCCTCACATCTCACAATGTGTAATTAATTTTCAACACAATCATGACTACATGGGTATGAAAATTTTTCCCTCCTGCCTTTCCCTTGCCTTTCACTGGTGAAATTGCTAGGGAAAAGTTTTTGTGATAAAATTTTAATTACTTCCACTTGAACAATTAATCGAGGCCCGGGGAAAGTGGTAACAATTAGGGCCCAGGAGTAGTTGAAGGGTTTCAGAGAGACACTCTTGTCACACTCTTGACAAGGGCGCTTTTTGGCGCTTTATAGTTTGGCGAAAGTTCTAATTAATGCCACCATTACAAAGGTGTGCAACTTTTGAGGTGAAATCAAACGCCGCGCCGTGTAAAGTCGAGCTTCAGGCTTATTTAGTGAAAGACGTCCCACTCCTGAAATTTACTCTCTTTGCAAAGAAAAATTGCAGTTTAAGTCCGTACACAAAAAGCCCAAGGCTTAGGTGTAGGGGCAAACAGCCCTAAAGATCGGGTTAAGCTTCTACGAATCAACTGAAAATTTGACAAACTGCACCTTTTTTATACGATTTCTAATAAATACTGTGGAAGAAATAAATCCCTCATTATACACGGTGTAAGTAATTTTACACATTGACTAATTGTTTTCCTTGGAATAATCTGATAGTGAAAATAAAGGGTGTTTAAAAAGTCTCAAAGCTTATCCTCCCTACATATCTACCCCGCGACCTAGCGCTTACAAGGCAAGTCCGCGACCTTAAAAGTTGACTGATTGACTGATAGTTTTTGAAGGGGTTTAATAGCGGGAGCTGAAACTACATAATACTAAGGTCTTATCGTCCCATAATCGAAGAGAAGGAAGAGGCTAGGATTAAGCTATTTGTTTTAGATTAAGTCTTTTTTGGGCGTTAATCGAAGCCGGGAACTTAATAGTGAGACACCCTATATCCAGAGCCTACCTGGAGGGTAGGTAGGTACCTAGGCATGAATTGTTTTGCATCAAAATCTTAATTGTACCGAGGGGTAGTTTAGTTTCCGTACACAAAAAGCTCAAGGCTTAGGTGTAGGGGCAAACAGCCCTAAAGATCGGGTTAAGCTTTAAGCTTATACGAATCAACTGAAAATTTGACAAACTGCACCTTTTTTATACGATTTCTGATAAATACTGTGGAAGAAATAAATCCCTCATTATACACGGTGTAAGTAATTTTACACATTGACTAATTATTTTCCTTGGAATAATCTGATAGTGAAAATAAAGGGTGGTATAAAAAAGGGTGTTTAAAAAGTCTCAAAGCTTATCCTCCCTACATATCTACCCCGCGACCTAGCGCTTACAAGGCAAGTCCGTGACCTTAAAAGTTGACTGATTGACTGATAGTTTTTGAAGGGGTTTAATAGCGGGAGCTAAAACTACATAATACTAAGGTCTTATCGTCCCATAATCGAAGAGAAGGAAGAGGCTAGGATTAAGTTATTTGTTTCAGATTAAGTATTCTTGGGCGTTAATCGAAGCCGGGAACTTAATAGTGAGACACCCTACATCCAGAGCCTACCTGGAGGGTAGGTAGGTACCTAGGCATGAATTGTTTTGCATCAAAATCTTAATTGTACCGAGGGGTAGTTTAGTTTTATTTTCCTACCGTTTTGTTTATTGTGCCTCATGCAAATTATGCCTCTGCCTTCTCTACGCCAGGCTTGTGTGCTTTGATTACAAATCGTAGGAAGGAAGTAATTCGTCGAAAAACGGGCCGTGGAGAAATTTGAATGTGCCAAGAAAAGAGTCAGTAGTAGACATGTAAACATGGCTAACTTTCGAAGAATTTGGATACCAAAATGGAGACACGGTTTGGTAGATTCGTTAATTCATATAAGTTTAACCAATCCCTTGGGGCGATTGACCCAACACCTAAGTCTCAGAGTGGGCTTTTTGTGTTTAAGGCACGGTTGGCAAAGTAAAACTTTCAGAAAAACAGCTCCTTCAAACGTTCGAGAGCCTAATTAGCTTGGAGGGTAGCTCGTTTGCCTTGTAAGCGCTAAGTCGCGGGTTCGATTCCCGTTCAATCAGATCAATCTATAGAACCTCTTTTTTTAACTCTTTAAAAAATCATCCACGAATCACAGGGCAGTCGAAATAGGTTATTTTAATTTTTCCTTCCTTTTCATAAAGAGCTTTCCAGAGCGTGCGAAATCTTGGCGTTTGTCGGAACGGCCCTGAATCTTTTATACAGACTTGTGAAACTTTTAATTGGGCTTTTTATATTTGTGTACGGCATGTAATAAAGGCAAAACATAAATAGTCTATGCAGGCTGGTCGGCATACATTGTTACACACATTCAATTGCGGAGCTGCTTGCTTTGGAAACACTCAAAGAGCTTCACTGAAAACACCAAACACCTTCCTACTGAAAATATAATTGACCGAAAGAAATGAGGACTTTGTTTAGATGTAGGGATTTTGCATTTAGTTTGTATGTGTGAGTGTTCTCTCTCTCTCTCTCTCTCTCTCTCTCTCTCTCTCTCTCTCTCCTAGAAAAGCCTTTGATAGTACATTAGGTACAACGAAGGAAAATAATGTTACGAAGTAACTTACGGACACCCTGTATACTCGGGAAAGGTATCTATCATAATACTTTATGGAACACACGTATGTATTTATTTCTTCTTTTTTTATTTAGTTCCCCTTTTTCCTGGAACTTGTTTATTGTATTTTTTTCCAGATATATCACTCAGGGGAAGGGAGAAGGAAAGAGAAGAGCGAGAAGGAGAGATAAAGGGGCCAGAGAAAATGCAGAAAAGAAGAGAAATACCTATCAAGGAAAAAGATAGTGTAGGTATGTTATGCAAGAGCAGGATAGAGAGGTTGATTAGAAAAGGAAGAGAGAGAGAGGGAGAAAGAGAGAGAGGGAGAGAGAGAGGGAGGGAGAAAGAGAGAGAGGGAGAGAGAGAGAGAAAAAGAGAGAGAGAAAGAGAGAGAGAGAGAGAGAGGGAAATGGAAAGAAGGAGAAGGAAAAAAAGAGAGATGAGATAGAATGATAGATGGGCAATGACTTCAAGCGGAAATCTAAAAAAAAGAAAAAAAACTACCTACCTGTAAAATGGTATTTAGGTAGCTAGGTAGGTAATACCTAGACAAATACCTCGTACCTACGTATAATTACCTACCTAGGTACCTACCTACAATCTATCTTCAAAATAGTTAGGTAGGTACCTATTTCTATATCAACTTTTTTTATGGTCGCCTAAAAATTTAAGGAAATATGCAATGTGCAGCATTAGAAACAATCACCTAATAGAGGGAACTGTAACTGTTAGGGAGCTTATCGTTCCTAAAGCGAAGGAAGACAGGATAAGAGAAAGCGAGCCGTTCCGGGAACGAATCTCATGTATTTAGGCTAAAATCCGAACCTGCGGGAATCGTATTCAAAACTTAGACAGGTAGACTTTCCAAGCTTACTGGCAGAAACAATCATCTCTGATACCTGAAGCACAACTTTTGTCCTGAAAGGCTTGATCTGAATTTTCCCCTGACAGATACCTATTTAGAGTTCTGCTGATAATAAATTATTTTCTACTTTTTTTTTTTTTTTTTTTTTTTTTTTTTTAAATTTGACAAGCTGCTGATTTTCCTCTTCCTTCTTCTTCTCCTCTTTCTCACCCCTTTTCCTCCTCTTTTACATTTTCAGTTTCTTTTTTTAGTTCTTCTTTTTTTATCACAGTTTCCAAGTCATAAATTTGAAACATCTTTCTTTACACTCACACACACAGCTTTTCTTTACAGGATCCGAGAAAATTCTTTTAGTGCCTAGCCTAGAGATTCATTCTATTTGCTAGGTATCGGTGATGGTGTAAGAACTATAGGTTTGTAAGTAGGTATAGGTACCTAATACTTGCACCTAATACTTGCCCATTTTCAATCGTTGAAGACAAATGGTAATTTTGACATCTCCACTAATTTGTTCATCAAATTATTAACAAAATAAATCGATAGGTACTATTTATTTATTCAAGAGGCTTTCAATTAATGATATTTTTTTTTTTTTTTTTTTTTAATTTTTTTTGTTTTTGTAAATTTGTACCTATCTAGGATTCCAAGCTGAGTTTAAGGTAGCTCATTCCCTGTCTTAAGTTTAACTTCAAAATATTGTTATTCAAGTTAAACTTAAGTTAAATTTTTTTTTCATACATACCATTTTGAACTAAAGTTTAACTTAAGCAAGATTTTTCATCTTAAGTTAAGCTTACAAGTTTTCATACATACGGGGGTTATTTTATTTGAAAAGATCTACTTTGTATTTGTTTTCAGATTGTGGCAAATAGAGAGAAATATTCTCCAGATAACTCAGTGCTGGAGATAATGATTTCTAATCTAGACCTATATAGAAAATCTTACGGCGCGGCGTGTCCACAAATGGTCGATCGATGTTGATTAACCGTTTACACTGCCTGGATAACATAATTTCTCCTCGTCAGTCGACGGCTGGTCGACTATGTTTGGACACACTTGTATGGAATTTAGAATCTTAGAATGGACCTTGTTTATATTGCCAGCATAGGACTGAAAAGACCCTTCATTCTCGCAGTCTGAACAGAATAGTCACCTACCTACATGAATTTATCAAAACAGCTAGGTACCTACCTAGATTTTTTTTTTCTTACCCATTTTGTTTTATTTGTAATTTTTGTGACAAGATTTTGTGTCACCATAAATTGGTCCAATGCTCTTCATAATATCTGGTTTAGAGGATTTAGCCTCCAAATTACAAACTTGACAACAGCTAGGATCTACGTAGGTAAAAAGATAATGAAGATTTTTTATGATAATTGGGCACTTGTAATCTCATTTCCATTTTATTGTAACGTACTTATTTAGGTACCTGCTTGTGATTTCTACCACCACACCACTGTGTCACGCTATCTTGACATTTTGTTAAATGAAAATTCCCTATCATCAATCTATTCCTCCCATTTCACCAAAATGTCCCTCCATATCTCTGCCTTTTTTCCCCCTCCTCCCCATTTCCCAGGGTTCCTTCCTGATGTATTTCTTCCCTCCCTCCTTTCTAATAAGTATTTTTTCCCGCCCTCGTTTTCTAATAAGTATTCCTTGCCTACCTAATTCTTTTAATTTATTACAACTTGTGTCACATAGCTTTTGAAGAAAAGAAGCGTATTTTGATGAAAAATGTCTAAGGATGTACTTATTTAGGTATATTTATCTGAGGTACTTTTCTGTTTGTAGCTACACCAGAAGAAAATTAGGTAGTTTGGGAAACTTTTTCGGTGAACTCATTAGGGACAATATTTGATGTCAAATGGTAAAAGCCCAAAACAAGAACCTTGAACGGTGTACACTCCAAACTCCAAGCATTAATAAAATAGTCAAAAAGTAGTAATCTAGCTATTTATGTATGTAACAGGTTGACTTCTTTGTTTTACCTGAAGCTGATGTTGAGGGCTTTTAATCCAAGATATTGCTAAAAATTAAAAAAAAAAAAAAAAAAATGCTCTAGGGTCTAAGTGCTAGCGCAAATCCAGCTTTGTTTAGGTACCATAAAATGGGGTACGTTTTTTTACCCCTGCAGATGGTATAATAAATTCCAAACTAGGATTAGAAAGGTACCTACCCAGGAATCATGCATAATCAGGAATCTACCCAGAATATGAAGTCATGGATGAAATTCCGCTATTACAAAGAGAGAAAAAGCGAACAAAAACCCCGGCTGCTCATTTTCAACACAAAACATCTGAAGAACGGGATTTTTTTTCATATTTTTTAACTGGGGAGGGAAAAATTAAAATATTTTCTCCCTCTCCCTGGATAACTTCGCTCGGGTGATTTTTCCGCGTTTTTTTCCCCCCTGAAATTCCTAGGTATAATAATTCAATGGAAAAATAAAAAGATGAGCACCAAGGTACGTGTATTACGAGAATTACTATTGTGTTGTGAAAATAATTTGGTGTAAAGTCTCCGTGACATTTCGACTTGAAAAGATCCGCGGAACTTGCGAAAGCTCAATTTTTACTTCAATATGAGCAAGGGTAATGAGGAAGCAGATGGATATACCATAGTAGATTTTGGATCCTAAGTCCTGTTAATATTTACAAGTCAAAAGAAGTGCTATTTATTTATTTTGAAAAATAAATAAATAAATGCAGTTTCTTTGTGTTATTATGTCACAACTTTGGTGCTCACTGCAGCATTGTAGGATTTTCCCAATATCTTGTAATTTCTACCACCACACCACTGTGTCACGCTATCATGACATTTTGTTAAATGAAAATTCCCTATCATCAATCTATTCCTCCCATTTCATCAAAATGTCCCTCCATATCTCTGCCTTTTTTTCCCTCCCTCCCCATTTCCCAGGGTTCCTTCCTGATGTATTTCTTCCCTCCCTCCTTTCTAATGAGTATTTTTTCCCGCCCTCGTTTTCTAATAAGTATTCCTTGCCTACCAAATTCTTTTAATTTATTACAACTTGTAAGTGTCACATAGCTTTTGAAGAGAAGAAGCGTATTTTGATGAAAAATACTTATTTAGGTATATTTATCTGAGGTCAAAAAAAAAAAAAAAAAAAAAAAAAAAACAAAACAAAGCCCCTCTTGCACTGAAGAGGTACCCCGTTTGGGGGAAGAGGGACTGAAACGGTTCAAGTTTAAATTATTATTTTATTTTCTGAAATTCCATATTATAACTTTGTTTTAGTGACATAGAAATGATAATTTCAACGCTGGTTTATGATCCCATTTTCGCTGCAGTGGTTGAACAATGGTACTCTTTCGAGTTGTATTTATGTTATCTACAACGGAACCTTTAATTAATAGTCGCTGAGTTTTTTCCCATTCAGTGAACTTGACTGTGACATTCATAAAAAATAGGGGGAAAAAATGACGCTGAAGAACCTCGTGTTGAAAATATTTTGATAATAAATAGATATGAAATATGAACGAATATACCTAGGTACTAGGTAGTTAGGTGCCTACTTGTCAAGTGTTAAAATTATGTACTTAAAAGAAAACCTCACCTAAATGATCACAGGAGATCTAAATTGCAACCAATACATTTAAAAATACCGGTCGACACTTGAACGGTCCTGGGTTCGATTCCTACCATCGAATGAAATTTTTGATTAGTTACTCACCTGAAAACGGGAAAAGGGATCAGACCCGAAATGTCCGAAAAAACACAAGTTAGTTATGTTCTAACTTCAAGTCCATACACCCATAGGTACTACAAATTTTAAATTATTCATAGGTAGGTAAGTAGGTATTTTTTTTTTTTTTTTTTTTTTTTTTTTTTTTAAGTTCTGTTAATATTTACAAGTCATACGAAGTGCTATTTATTTATTTTGAAAAAGAATGGGTAAAATATTCAAAATAACTTGTTTATCCTACCCGAAAAGGACTGAAAAAATATAAACCCCTGACATGATTCCTGCAACTCCCCACAGATGAGTCATGATGAGACGGACGGAGCTGGGGATGTATAATGAGGAGGCCCCTGCTACAACAACAACAACAACAACAACAACAACAACAACAACATGACCTATAGGAAGGTAGTGGTAGGAAAAGGATAGGTAATAAAAATGATGAATTTAATATTATCACTTATTTTGATGACTTTGACTTTTAACAAAATAAATAAAAATCAACTATATCTAGCCCTTGATTTCTCTCTTTTCCCCGATCCAATCAAATTCTTGTCAAATTCTCGAGGTTTCCACAGAGTGTAAGATAAGATAATGATATTTTCTGGAACCCCCGAGGTGCAAGGTTGGAAAAATGAAAGAAATTGTTTTTAGGGACAATAGATGGATTTCATTTTGTACCTTTCAAAATGTTATTTACGATTTTCACAGCTAGATCAGGAACTTACAACTGGGACCATAGTTGGTGCGTCTTCACAATGTGAACTTTGACTTTGATCTTTGCTTTGGATTAGACAGAATACACAGCCATGTAGTGGCGATAGCAGGAGAAAAGATAGACGGAAATGGAGGAGTAGAATACGAGATAGAAACGCCGTCGCTCAATGGAGGCTGAAACCACCGTAACTAGAGACCCAAGGCCAGCCTAGTTAGCTTAGTTGGTAGTGCGTCTTCCTTGTAAGCGCTAGGCCGCGGGTTCGATTCCCGCCCGGGGCGGATTTTATCCTAAATAAAGTTTGATCCAATTGTGTAATAATAATAATATTTTTTCAACTTCCATAGTGCCTATTAGTCCTAATACCTAAGTACATAATTTATTAAATTTGCTAGTAACTGGGGAAACGGAGAAAATTTATAAAAAATAATGGTAATCTAACCTGATCTGTGACTGTTGCTTCTATTAACAACTCGACCCTGTTGATGAACTCTGTTGATCATTTTGCCTTGTTGATCCTCTGGCTTGTTGATCCCCTGGCTTGTTGATCATCTTAGATTGTTGATCCTCTGGCTTGTTGATCCCATAGCTTGTTGATTTTCTACTGTTTCTCAAGAAATCCTGCTGCATAAGCTTGTAGTTTTTGCTTTCGTTAACTTGTTGAAGAACTTCCAAGGGGCGGATTTTTTTAGTTCTTTCTTCCTCCTCCTCTTTCTTCTTCTTCTTCTTCTTCTTCTTCTTGTTCTTCTTCTCCTCCTCCTTTTTCTTCTTCTTCTTCTCCTCCTCCTCCTTCTTTTTCTTCTTCTTCTCCTCCTTCTTTTTCTTCTTCTCCTTCTTCCTCTTCCATATTGATCTTCATGTACTTGGCATTGGGGAAAGGAAAGAATAGAGGGAGGGAGAGGAGGAAGGGAGATAGAGAGTGATGGAGGGGAGAGAGAAAGAGAGAGGACAAAAGACACCAAGACTTTACGACCTGGCACCAGTCCCACTTTTTTGCTCTCTCTCTCACTCTCTCTCTCTCTCCCCCTTTCTCTCTCTCTCTCTCTTTGAATCTCCTTTTCTTCCTCCAGTTCATTCTCTTCGTATTTATCTTCTTATTCCTCCTCTTCCTACAAATCTTCCTTACAATATTATTCTACTTTTTCGCCCTTCCTTACCTCTCCTCTTCCTTGTTTTCCATCATCTTTATCCGTCTCCTTCTCCTCCTCTTTTCCCTCCCCTCAATCCTCCTCCATCTTCTCCTCCGCTTTTTATCTTCCTCTTCCATCTTCTTACCTCTCCTCTTTCTTGTTTTCCATCATCTTTAGACTCCTTCTCCTCTCTTTTCCTTCCCCTCATCGTCCTTCTCCTCCTCCTCTTTATCTCCCTTCTACCTCTTCTTCTACTCTTCCTTCTTCTTCTACTCTTCTTCTACTCTTCCTAAGTCCCTGGTAATCTTGATCTTTTGTTCCTTCTCTTCAATATTTTAATTTTAAAACAATAATATTTTATCTCAAGGAAATGTTATTGAACTTGGGGGGGGGGAAACTTCCATTCTCTCTCTTTTTTTTTGGGTAAGTACCTAGTTCGAAGGCCAATTTTCGAAGTAAATCAAGGTAGGAATATCTTTGTTCAGAAACTCTCTTCTCGATTTTCCAGATTCAGCTTGTCCTTTATCTATAGAAATACTGCAACATGTCAAAATATTACCCTTAACATTACTATGAATTACTTTGAACATTACCACGAATTACCTTAAACATTACTACGATTTACCTGAAACATTACCACGAATTACCTTACACATTACTACGAATTACCTTAAACATTATCCAGGAATTCCCCTTCAAACGCATAACTGACAACGATGACATAAATAATACGCTGTCGTCTGTCGTTACGATATTGTTTTTTCCTCAGCTTTCCAATGCGAGTAGGAATATTCTTTGTTCAGAAACTCTCTTCTCGATTTTCCAGATTCAGCTTATCCTTTATCTAGCAAAACTGCAACATGTCAAAATATCACCCTGAACATTGCTATGAATTACTTTGAACATTACCACGAATTACCTTACACATTACTACGATTTACCTGAAACATTACCACGAACTACCTTACACATTACTACGAATTACCTTAAACATTATCCAGGAATTCCCGTTCAAACGCATAACTGACAACGATGACATAAATAATACGCTGTCGTCTGTCGTTACGATATTGTTTTTTCCTCAGCTTTCCAATGCGATTGGAATAGGGGATTGCACATGTTTCTCCACCTTTTTTGATAGATTTTTTTAATGCCTATAGCTCACTACCTACCTAAATCCCGAAGGCAGTTAAAAAAAAAAGAAAAAGAACAAATAAATAGAAAATGTGTAGGAAAAATCCATACTTCAGTTAGGATTCGAACCTCTGGCTTACCAGACGAGTGTCGTGTGCTATCAAGGCGGACAAATGGAAGTTTTTTGTTTTTGTTTTTTTTTTTTTTTTTTTTTTTTTTTTTTTTTTTTTTTTTTTCTAAATAAAATTAGTAGGTAGGTAGGTACCTAGGTATACGTTTTGAATGGTTGATACCACATTGGAGTTTAGGCTTTTGAACAAGGCCTTCCAAAATTCATGCCCCTCTCTGCGACTTCTTCTTCCTGCTGATTTTCCTCTTCCTTCTTCTTCTCCTCCTTCTCACCCCTTTTCCTCCTCTTTTACATTTTCAGTTTCTTTTTTTAGTTCTTCTTTTTTTTATCACAGTTTCCAAGTCATAAATTTGAAACATCTTTCTTTACACTCACACACACAGCTTTTCTTTACAGGATCCGAGAAAATCCCTCCCTTTTTCCTGCCTATCTCCCCCCCATTTCTCTCTCACTCCCATTCGAACTTTTTCCAAATGCGGGGCTAAGGCGTCAACATGTCGCGCTTTTTGGGGAGAAGGAGGGAAGGAAGAAGGGGAGGGAGAAGGAAGAGGAGGAGGAGAAGAACAAAAAAGAAGTCGAAAGTGTTGATTTCGATGAAAATAATATTATTGAATTCGGAAAAGAAGAAAGTTTTATTTTTGATGAACTTTTAAAGTTCAGTTCTTTTTTAAGTTTCTTTCTTTCTTGTAAGGGTACTTACTCATGATTACAACACCATCTAGTGGTAGTGGAGATGTCAAAACTACCATTTTCAATCGTTGAAGACAAATGGTAATTTTGACATCTCCACTAATTCATCAAATTATTAACAAAATAAATCGATAGGTACTATTTATTTATTCAAGACGCTTTCAACTAATCATATTATTTTTTCAATTTTGTTGTAAATTAGGTAAATATTGTGTTTATATCTACGTCAAAATTGTCAAATAGGTACCTGTTTAATTATGATTAGGTAGTTGATTAGTAACTTTTCAATTTCTCTACAGAGTTGCACGTGCAAGCAGTTCAACCCTGTAGAGAAAACCCAAAGTGAAAAACAAGAAATAAAGAAGAAAACAGTGGAAAAAGAAGGGGGAGGGGAAAAAAAGACTACATCGTATTTTATAACTACTTCTTTTTAGGATTTTTTATGGCTGTTAGCCTGTTCAAGCACAGGCAGTTTTTGCCCCAAGTGTCCACAAGGTGGTGTTTTTTCACCTCGTCCCTCTTGCACTGAAGAGGTACCCCGTTGGGCGAAGAGGGACTGAAACGGTTCAAGTTTAAATTATTATTTTATTTTCTGAAATTCCATATTATAACTTTGTTTTAGTGACATAGAAATGATAATTTCAGCGCTGGTTTATGATCCCATTTTCACTGCAGTGGTTGAACAATGGTACTCTCTCGAGTTGTATTTATGTTATCTACAACGGAACCTTTAATTAATAGTTCCCGAGTTTTTTCCCATTCAGTGAACTTGACTGTGACATTCATAAAAAATAGAAAAAAAATGTCCCTGAAGAACCTCGTGTTGAAAATATTTTGATAATAAATAGATATGAAATATGAATGAATATAGGTAGATAGGTGCCTACTTGTCAAGTGTTCAAATTATGTAGGTACTTAAAAGAAAACCTCACCTAAATGAGCACAGGAGATCCATATTGCAACCAATACATTTAAAAATACCGGTCGACATTTGAACGGTCCTGGGTTCGATTCCTACCATCGAATGAAATTTTTGATTAGTTACTCACCTGAAAACGGGAAAGGGATCAGACCCGAAATGTCCGAAAAAACACAAGTTATGTTCTAACTTCAAGTCCATACACCCATAGGTACTACAAATTTTAAATTATTCATAGGTAAGTAGGTAATTTTCCAACTTCCATAGTGCCTATTAGTCCTAATACCTACATAAGTACATAATTTATTAAATTTGCTAGTAACAGGGAAAAGGGAGAGAAAATTTATAATAATAATGGTAATCTAATCTGTGACTGTTGCTTCTATTAACAACTCCCTGTTGATGAACTTTGTTGATCATTTTGCCTTGTTGATCCTCTGGCTTGTTGATCCTCTGGCTTGTTGATCCCCTGGCTTGTTGATCATCTTAGATTGTTGATCCCATAGCTTGTAGATTTTCTACTGTTTCTCAAGAAATCCTGCTGCATAGCTTGTAGTTTTTGCTTTCGTTAACTTGTTGAAGAACTTCCAAGGGGCGGATTTTTTTATTTCTTTCTTCCTCCTCCTCTTTCTTCTTCTTCTTGTTCTTCTTCTTCTCCTCCTCCTCCTCCTCCTCCTCCTTCTTTTTCTTCTTCTCCTCCTCCTTTTTCTTCTTCTCCTCCTCCTTCTTCTTCTCCTCCTTCTTTTTCTTCTTCTTCTCCTCCTCCTCCTTCTTTTTCTTCTTCTCCTCCTGCTTCTTCTTCTTCCATATTGATCTTCATGTACTTGGCATTGGGGAAAGGAGAGAATAGAGGGAGGGAGAGGAGGGAGGGAGATAGAGAGAGTGATGGAGGGGAGAGAGAAAGAGAAAGGACAAAAGACACCAAGACTTTACGACCTGGCACCAGTCCCACTTTTTTGTTCTCTCTCCCTCCTCTTTTCTCTCTCTCTCCCTCCCCCTTTCTTTCTCTCTCTCTCTCTCTTTGAACCTCCTTTTCTTCCTCCAGTTCATTCTCTTCGTATTTATCTCCTTATTCCTCCTCTTCCTACAAATGTTCCTTACAATATTATTCTACTTTTTTCGCCCTTCCTTACCTCTCCTCTTCCTTGTTTTCCATCATCATTATCCGTCTCCTTCTCCTCCTCTTTCCCCTCCCCTCAATCCTCCTCCATCTTCTCCTCCTCTTTTTATCTCCCTCTTCCATCTTCTTACCTCTCCTCTTCCTTGTTTTCCATCATCTTTAGACTCCTTCTCCTCTCTTTCCCCTCCCCTCAATCCTCCTCCATCTTCTCCTCTTTTTATCTCCCTCTTCCATCTTCTTACCTCTCCTCTTTCTTGTTTTCCGTCATCTTTAGACTCCTTCTCCTCTCTTTTCCTTCCCCTCATCGTCCTTCTCCTCCTCTTTATCTCCCTTCTACCTCTTCTTCTACTCTTCCTAAGTCCCTGGTAATCTTGATCTTTTGTTCCTTCTCTTCAATATTTTAATTTTAAAACAATAATATTTTTTACCTTTTCTTTTACTTTATACATTCCCTCCCTTTTTTGTCCCTTTGCTATTTTTACTTTCTATTACCATTTTTCTATCTTTCAGTAATGATAATAGAGATGCGTAAAGAGTGAGTGAGTTAAAAGAACTACTCTTTTCAGTGAACTACTCCGTCAATGAGTCAGGAGAGAGAGAGAGACGTGATAGAGGGAGAAAGAGAGAGAGCTTTTTTTATTATCATAAAGTTCTTTTTGTTGGAAACCTATTAGTGGGCTATCCATATACCATATAGGAATGGATGTGTTATTGAAAATATTCAGTTTGGGTCCAGGAGTGGCCTGTAGCCCAGAACGCACCTTTTGTAAACTTGCACATGACGTGTTAAGGGCGTCCAACATTTGCCCACTGAGGCCACATAAGCCCACGGTCGCGAAGGTCAGATTTTGGACTACTGTTCCCACTTGTCGTTCGGAGAAAAATCGTGTCGTGTGTAGTGAGAAAACTCTCACTTAAATTACATTGCCTACAGCCCTACAAGGACATTTGGGGAAAAAATCGGATGAAATTCACGACAAGTCTCACTTGTCGCCTTTACTGGAGGCCTGTAGCTGGACTAATACTAGGACTACCTAGCTGCCAACTGGCCACGAGGCCACGTAAAAGCTAACCATAAAGAACCAGCCGTTCGCGCTGGTACCTACCTATAGTCACTTCCCGAAAGAAAACCCATTAACGCAAACTGCCAACCAAACCCTGAAAAAAAAAAAAAAAAAAAAAAAAAAAACTTCACAAATTATAAGATAGAAATACAATACCATCACGTCACGTCACGTGACCTGACGTGAAGTGATAGTAGTGTGGCTGTCCTGAACGAGATTACCTACAATGTTAGGTATGGGAATACTTTGAACTACATCTTTCTGACTCCCCATGAGTTCAAGTTCACGTGACGTGATGTGATGGTAGTGTGATTCTACCTTTAGAGTTTAGATTATAAAAATTATGAAATGAGATTACTTATCTACTAAGTACAAGATAAGTGCTTTGTGTAACATCGATTCATTCGTCTTTCTCTGCTTTAATAAAATATTAGAGCTGACTTCTTGAAAAAAAAAAAAAAAAAAAAAAAAGAGTCATGAATTCTGACGTCATCGCCTACGGGAGCGTATGCCGTGACGTCAAACTTCACGATTTACCGGTATTTTTT